>NC_133666.1:480752896-480831435 GCF_037893015.1 Macrotis lagotis
TAACTTTCTTAGGGTATTATTTTCCTTCCTTTTCTTTCCTTTTTATAATTTTACATGTTTAAAACATAACAAAACACCTCCTTAATGATCTGTCTTATTTATTTCCCATTCTGACTCTTAATGTCCCTGAAGGGACACTAGTAACCTCTCATTCATTAGAATATAAGCACTTTTATTCAAATAAAAACTGTTATCTTCTGTTATCCTCAGCTAATTGGAAGGAAGTTGGATACAAATACCCCAGTCTTCAGGGATGGAGATGAGTACTATAACCAGTCCACTGTGGACTCCAATCCTGGAGAAGCTGGCAGGAATCACAGGCAAATTTTCTTTTTCTTTAAAAAAAATTTTTTCTCTATTATTTAATTTAATTTTTCCAACTACATGCAAACGTAGTTTGTAACATTCATCTACTTGCAAGATTATGAACTCCACATTTCCACTCTCCCCATGATTTTAAAGAATTTAGTAAAAGTTGTATATGGACAATTGTGTTTAGCATATTTCCATAGTAGTTATATTGCAAAAGAAGAATTAGACCTAAGGGGAAAATATGAGAAAGAAAGAAAAAAATGTAAAAAGAGTCTTTAAAAAATGAGCTTAATATGCATTTCTCTGCATTCAGACTCTAGAGTTTTTCCTCTGGATATGGATGGAATTTTCCATAACAAGCCTCTCAGAATTGTCCTTGATCACTGAACTGCTGAAAGGAACTGCTTCTATCATATTTGAACATCTTACAATGTTGTTTGCTAATATATACGATATTCTCTTGGTTCTGTTCACTTCACTCAGCATCATTTCATTCATGCAAGTCTTTCCATGCTTTCCTAAAGTCAAGCCATTCATGATTTCTTACAGAACAATTCTATAATCAAAACTTGTTTGGTCATTGCCCAATTGCCACTACAAAAAAGTTGCCATAAATTTTGAACATGTGGAACTTCCCCCATTTTTGTGATCTCTTTGGGATTTAGTCTTAGTAGTGATATTGTTAAATCAAAGTGTAAGCACAATTTTATTGTCCTTTGGTCATAATTCCAAATTACTCTCTAGAATTCTTGGATCAGTTCACAACTCCAACATTAGTCTTCTATTTATCCCCCATCCAAGAGTTCCATTTTCTTTGTGAAGAGTAGGGGCACCTTGGAATGAATTCACCTTGGAAAAAAGAGGCCTGCTATTTGAAAGAATCCTCTTGCTGCCATTGTACAGTGAGCTTGAACTCATAGGAGAGAGTACTTGAAGAGCAGAGCAGAGCAGCATGGACCTCTGAGTGACAGGTTGACTTTGTTATACTGCTGAAAGCTTGTAGCCAATCAGATTAATATAGTTCATCATGAAATAGTCTAACTGTACTGCAAAAATATTGAATACTAAAATTACTGAACCAGTGATTAGACCATCAAGAGACAGATTTGGATATACTATATCTCCACCACTGTGAGACAGATTAACTTTTCCTTACTGGCAAAAGACTCTCACCAGATAACAATGCACTGACAGTTAGACTATCAAGAGACAAGTTTTGTATATAACATTTTGTTGACACTCTGTCACCAAAAAATCATATACTGGCATCTTGTTAGTCATTGCTGGAACACTGTTGTGCTTCGTTGACATAGGAGGGACCCATATCTGTCAAGTTAAGGACACTCACATTGTCTAGGTTGTCATTAGAAGTCTTATTTCCTATAAAATCAGGCCATGGGGGTGATAAAGTATCTGGAAAAGGCATATCTTTGCCCAAAAAGGATAAAAGGATAAAGTAAAAGTAAAAAGGATGCCTTTGTACAAAATTCTCCTCACTATAATAATCATAATGTGGAAGTCATGCCATCATACATATATATATATTTATATATAATATATATATATTATATATATATAATATATATATATATGTGTGTGTGTGTGATGACTTGGTCCTCTTTGATTACAAAAGACAACAACCACAACCACAACCACAACCACAACTACTACTACTACTACTACTACTACTACTATTCTTTTTGATTAGCCACTTAAATTTTTTATAGATTTCTATTGATTGCTGAGCTTATATATTTAAATTTATATTTCTCTCACGGTCAGGAATATTTGGAGGCCCCTTATTTTATTAAATCTCCATTCTCCCCTCCATAATATTTCCTCCAAATAATTCCAAATTACTCTCCAGAATGCTTGGATCAGTTCACAATTCCAACACTAGTCTTTCTATTTTTTTTGTTTTGCTGGTTGCTATTTTAGATGTAATCTTTTAAAGACATTTTATTCCATGTTCTCTGAACTTTTATAGCAGTAGCTGTCAATAATGTATGTCCTTGACAGATTCATTGAAACTTTGAAACTTTAACACTTTCTTTTTGGGTGCTTACAGTATTTTTTTTCCTTTGACCTGTTAGCACTCAATCTTAGTTATGCCATTCATGTCAGTTTAGATTTTGGGATTTTTAGAAATGAGATCATTGATATACTTTTTCTAGTTTCACTTTGCTTTCTTTTTCTAATAGATCTAGATAGTTTTCTAATGATTTCTTGAGCTATATCTACAATTTTTAGTTGTGACTTTCATATAATGAAATGACTTTTCAAGTGAACAAGTATTTATTTCTTAAAATATTTTTATTTTCTCCAATTATATATTAAAAGTTTTAAATTTATATTTTTTAATGTTTTCATTTCCAAATTCCATTCTGGAATGCTCTTTCCCCCTCACCCCTTCTTGAAATGATAAGCAATCAGATATAGGTTATACATATTGAATCATGTTATAAATATATGTATATATATATATATATGGAATCATGCAAAAACATTTCCATATTGATAATTTTGTATAAGATCAAATCAAATAAAAAGAAATTGAAGATGACATGCTTCAGTCTATATTCAAACAATAACAGTTCTTTCTCTGAATGCAGATAGTATTATTTATCATTAACCCTTTGAAATTGTCTTTACCAAGCATTTATTAATCATCAGCTATGTGCCAGTTACTAAGCTAAACCTTGGCAATAGAAAGAAATGAAAAAGATTCCTCAATACCTCCCTAAAGGGGAGGTAATTTGCCAACAATTATTTACAAACAAGATACATAGTCTTCATGGTCCTAAATGTGGATGAACCCAATGGTTCTGTGCTAAGGCTTCTCTTTCTTCTCTATAATTTGATGGCTTCATTCATCTCAGAGCTGAATATCATGCTCTTATCTTTTTCCAAAGCTCCAATCCCACATCATCAACTACCTAGGCAGCTAGGTAGCATAATGGATAAAGTATTGGATTTGGAAATTAAGAAGTCCCCAGTTCAAATCATGGTCCAGACACAAAAAAGATGTGTTCCTGAGCAAGTCACTTATTCATTCATTGCTTCTATTTCCCTATGTCTGAAGTAAAATAAAAATAACACATATTGCAAGAATCATTAGAGATGATATTTATATCATCTTTGAAAACTTTGTTTTATGTTATTGTTGCTATTTTTATTATTAGTAGTAGAATTAGTATAAGTATTAGTATTTTTTTTAACTACCCAATGGATATTTGAACCTTAAGAAGTATCCTTAAGGCATATCTAAAGATCAACCTCTCTAGAAAAGAAGTAATTATCTCTCCTCTTCTATCCACCTGGATGATGAACTTTTCTGTTACTAATCTTTTACTAATCTTCCATTCATTCAGATCACAACTTTGATATCATCTCAGACTCCAGAGTCTGTCACCAAAATATTCAATTAGTGATTAAATCCTCTCAATCCCATCTTTATTATACCTCTTAAGGCCAACCCTTTTCACTCATATAGCCACGCCCAGCTTTCTAGTGCATTATTCCTCAAAACTTGCCTTGAATCTCTTTTGCATATGCTGATATAAGTTCAACTTTAACATTCCAAATGGACTGGAAGAAAAGCAAAAGTGCCTGAAACTTAGAAGACTCTTTAAAAAATACTGATTTCCATTGTAGTGTAAAGTGATCTGAACTTGGTCTAAGTAGAAATTCTGGTTGTACCATACTGTGAAAGCATGATTGAAATTATTTGACCTTGATAAAACTATTTTTCTGTATTTGCAAAATATAAATATGTGTACTGCTTAAAGCCTGAAGTGTTCAAGGTTGCTGAGAAAAGGGTTCTATAAACTATATTGGACAATAGAGATGAAGTGTTTATTAGATTCATTATTACTATCATTTTGGAAAGGAATATATTGAACAACAAACCATCTTTGGCATTGCCAAGGAAGTTGGACTTGGAATCAGAAAACTTTAGTCTATATCTTAATATGACTTATAATCATAGGATTGCTTTGAGCTCCAGCTTGTTCTTCCTTAGTGGAAAAATGATGATAATACTAATTGCACTGCTTATATATGCACTAGAAGGTTAGTATGAATGACAAATAAAACAATATGTAGAGAATATTTTGCAAACCTTAAGATGTTGTACAAACACATTCTGTCAGTCATAATTGACATAATAATAGCTAGCATTAATAAAATTTATAGCATTTTAGATTTGTAAAAGTCTTCACATACATTATTTTATCTGTTTCTCAAAAACAACCATAGGAAAATAGTCTGCATTTTACAGATGACAAAACAAAAATTAACAAATCAAGCAATCTGCCCAGCCACTCAGCTAGGAAGTGTCCCAGAAAGGATTCAAAGCTAGACCTTCCTGACTCCAAGTCCAATACTTTATCCATTACATTATCCTGTTACTTCTATTGGTTAGTTTCATTAAATTATTATTTATTTTAACAGTATTACTCTTGTCTATGTCAGCAAGAGGTAGTCATGGGACTAGAGAAGAGGAATCTTCCTGTACCTTTTCCAGCTTAATATCAAATTTAAGATAGGAGCTAGAATACTGTGGCAGGAAAGCTAGTGGTCTAGCTACAGTTCCTTTGTCTTATAAATCATCAGGATCAGAGAAATATTGGAAACAAGATATAATATAATAGTACAAGAGAAACTAGGTAGGCAAATAGATGTCAAGTATAAGCATAGCACAACAGTAAAATGACTACTTCAATAAAGGAGTTTGATTACCATGTCTTGCATCTTTTAAACATATGAACTGGATAATCAACAAGCTCTTAAAATTCCTACTATGTGCCTTGGCACTGGTTAGGCAGATAGTATTATAGGGAAAAACAGTTAATTTTAAGTCAAGAGGATTTTACTTCAAATTCTAACTCCAATAACACTTGTGTGACCATGGCCAAATTGCCTCATCTTCCTAAACCTCAATATTCTTATCTGTAAAATGAAGCCAACTATATCTATAAGTCTTTGTTCACAGTGTTATGATTAGGGCAGTACTTACAAAACTAAAGTAACATATAAATATGACATTATTAATGATATTACACAAAGATGGACTTAGTAATACAGTGACAAAATAATAAGGTAATAATATGATAATTAAAAATAACTAAGAGAGCACAAATATTAAAAATAGTACTCCTGGTTGAAGTGAAAAGTCAGAATAGCTAAGGGCAGATTCTGATCTCTTGGGTTTTCAACTTTATTTTATAACTTTTATTGTCAGTATGTTGATTTAATCTCATTTTCTCAAACTTTAGACTTTTGCTTAATGCTATTTTTCAAGTTGCTTTCTAGAGATCCCCCCCCTAAAAATTGTCATTTTAATTTTATTCCATTATTACATTAGATCTTCTCTCCTTGTTTTCCAAGGTACAGTTTAATCTGTTTCTACATTCATTGTTCAGTAGGTATTCATGCAGGAATTTCTTTTTCTTTATCCACTTTCAAAAACAAAGCAACACATAAAAAAAATAAACATTACAAAAACCCTTTTCAAGTAGACTTCATTTTTGCTCTATTTGGTACTTAAAATAATGTTGCATTTTCCCTTGCTGCCAAAAAGGGAGGCTATTGTCCTTTGAAAGCTTCAAGGTAATTTAATTAGTAAATTTAATACATTTTTTATTAGACTGGAAAAGAAATATTTGACAATGTGTTCTTTTTATTCCCTCCATAAACTAAACAAAATGGACCAAACAGGTTTGTATATTATTATAAGAAAAATTTATTCCTTTAAATTTCTAACTTTATAAACTTTAAGGAAAATGTACATTTATTTTACACAGTAGATTTGTTGCCCAAAAGTTGAGAGTTCATTTTAACTTACCATAGATGTAAATACTATCTAAAGACATAGTCTGTAATTTCTGTTTTCAAAATTATAGATTATATATTCAGATTTCATGCTTCTAATAAATAACATTTATAAAGTTCAGAACTGATATATATGCATATTGAAATGTTTTGAGTATCTTGTTAAACTGTGATCTTGTTGTTTCACTTTTTTTCCTTCTTCCCATAGTAATCTAGCTTATTTCTGTTTCTTTTGCTCTCCAGTAAACATTGATAGTATCTTTCAGGTGTATTAAGTCTTTTAATTCATTGTGTTCTAATGAGTTAAAGCCCTTAGGGAAGCTTTCAAATTTACAGTTTTGTAAACAACAACAAAAAATAAAGAATGAAATTTCAAATGATTGATTAATTGCCTTGTCCCAAGAGTTCCCAAACTGGTAATAGAGCAAGGCAGGCAGCATTGGGAAATGTAATTTTTTAGATCTTACTATTTACTTTCTTTTTCTGTAATCTTTTTTCTCCCCTATACATGTAGCAGCTTTATTTTTCAAGTCTATACCACAATTTCATTTCAATAAAATGTTTCTCTTCTTTGAAACTGGTGATGGGAATGTTTTTAAAAATTTGGAATGAATTTTCTTGGAAGTGTTGGAAATATTTTTAGTAAATAGCATTTTTTCCAGTTACATGTAGAAATAGTTTTCATCATTCATTTTTTCTACAATTTTGAGTTTTTTCTTCATTGTTACCACTATTTCTCCTCCCCAAGCCTGTAGTCAATCTGATATAGATTATACATTTGCAATCAAGGAAATTTATTTCCACATTGTGAAAGAAAATAAATAAATGGAAAGCTGCAAAAAAAAAAAAAAAAAGAAAAAAGCTTAAATGGCATGCTTCAATGTTCATTAAGACTTTGTAGTTCTTTCTTTGGATATGGATAGCATTATCTATCACAAGTCTTTGGAATTGTCTTACTGAGAAGCACTGAGTTTACCATAGCTGATCACTGTACAAAAGTTCTATTATTATGTGCAATGTTTTGCAGGTTTTTCTCACTTCACTCACCATCAATTCATGTAAGTATATATAACTATACTAGGAAAGGACAAAAATTATTGGATATAGAACTAAGGAAAATGCAAGTATATAATGATGTGAACTAAATATATTGCCAAAAACTTATCAAATAAGATCTGAAATAAAAAGTTCAGAAGATATCAGAATATTTCCAAACAGATTTTTTTCAATTCAAAGTTTAGATTTATTATAAAATTGAGTAGATGGAGCTTAGAAATATCATGGCTTCCTTGTATGTTTAGAAAAATGCGCATTTTAAAATGAAGGAATGCTATGGTTGTGTATAGATATAAAGAAATCATTTTAACTGAAATATGTATGCTGTTCTCTAGAATTAGCACAGATGTCTGCCTGTCTGAAGATGTCTTTTGCAACCTGACTGATTGTGAATTCAACATTTTATTATCATTCATATCACCCATTTTCATGAGTAGTTGTATATACAGCTATCATACTGTTATTTTAGTCTTTTCCCACCCAATAAAATGCTCATTTCAGGGGGTCGTAAATATGGAAAATTAGAGGTCAAAAAGATGCATACCTTTCTTGCATAATAGATTTGTATATCTTACAATTTGCTTAAATTTCGTAAGAAAAATAGTTTATGACATATTCAAATAGTTCTTTATAGATCAATGAAATTAAAATGGCTAAAGTAATTAGGAAATGCTTTAAGTCCAAAAGATTTTGAAGTGATTAATTCTTTTAAAAATTTTAAAACATAAGCTAATTTTACTGCCTTGATTTGTTTGGCTAAATAATGTTAAAGTTCGTCTAGAAATTTCATTTGTTTTCATGAAAATAAGATATAATTCTATATGAATCTCGTATTTTTTGAATATTCTGCAGATATAACAATCATAATCCATTTTTATTTTTTCTAACTAAAGACTTTGACATTTAGAAATGCTATAAATCAAAAAATAATTTCACAAGAAAATTAAAATGAATAAAATCAATGCTACAAAAGATAATTTTAGAATATCAAAACCTCCAGCTGATTGAAGGAAAAATTATTGAACATTTATGTTATGCTCACACCATGCCAATGTACTAGGAATGATATTAAAAAAATCCTGAAGAGACCATTGATATTATATCCTAACTTTACTCAAACATTTCTTAATTTAAATGTAACTCATGTATATGCTTAGAAATAAAGGACCATTACTTGTAACAACAGACTATATGGTCATAATCGATGATTAAAAATAGGACTCAAGGGTTTGCTAGTTTTGAGGAGGAAGGAAATGAGCTCAGTAGTTTCAGTGGAGAATCACCAATGCTATATCTGTGTTAAGTATAGGTCTTTCAAGGTTGAATACTCTAAGAGCTTGAAGACATCTATTAACTATTGTATGTGCATACACACATACAAGCATGTTTATGTATACATATGTTTATTAAACATACACAGAGGAATAGAATATTTTCTCAGTGGTTATTACAATAGATTGCATTTTTATAATTTAAAAATTATTTCCTTCTAATTGTGCATATATATATGCATATGTGTATGTACGTGTTCATATGTATTTCTATATATGTATGAAAGTTTCATTTAAATTAAAAATATTTTAGTAAGCTAAAGAAATAATATCATGATTCCTTTAATTTTTAAAATGTTTCCTAGCATGCTAAAATGGATTTAATGCAGCATAGATTTTAAAAGTTCTTTCCTGGGGCGGCTAGGTGGTGTAGTGGATAGAGCACCAGCCCTGGAGTCAGGAGTACCTGAGTTCAAATCTGGCCTCAGACATTTAATAATTACCTAGCTGTGTGGCCTTGGGCAAGCCATTTAACCCTATTGCCTTGCAAAAACCAAAAAAAAATTCTTTCTTCAATTAAATGTTGAGAAGAAAAATTCTATTCATTATGCCTTTTAATACCTTGTCAAATTATAATTTTGTAGTTGTGGCATTAATGTCTCATGTACACATATTTACATACATAATTCTTTATTAATATATGTAAATGTATAAATTGCTATCAACTACAAAATTATAATTTGATAAATGTAAGAAACAGAACAAATTTTGTGTATGTATATGTGTGTATTCTTACATATACTTACACCAGAACTTAAATACATGTAGCTTCATTAAAGTGTTCAAATGTGTGTGTATATATGAATATGTGTTTATATATCTATATAGATTCACACAGACATGTTGATGTTTGTCCTTCATTTTTGACATGCAGACATGATGATGTTTATCCTTCGTTTTCCAAGAAGACAATGGCATCAGGAAAGTGATGCAATGACATTCACGTGAATTAGATTTGTGAAGGGAGTGCTATGCTAAGTCACCAGTCTCACTTTCTTCTTCAGAGCCATCTGGGTCCAAAGGACAGATATGATTCAGGAAAACTGGAAATAATCTTGAATGGGAGGCAATCAAGGTTGAATGACTTGACCAAGATTACACAACTAGCAAGTATATGAGGGTGAATTTGAACTCAGTTTCTCCTGACTTCAAAGTCAGCATTCTGACCACTGTATCATCTATTTTCCTGTATGTAATTTATGTATGTATATGTATAGTGTGTATATATTTTTGGAGGAGGTGTTAAAGAGAGAGGGAGAATTTGGAACTCAAAAAAGAATGATAAATTATATATATGCATATACACATGTACATATATACGTATATATATATACATATATATATATATAATTAAAGAAATAACACAGAGTGGATTAATAAGTAAGTACAATGAATAGCAAGAAGGGAAATGTTAGGACATTGTCAAGAATGTAGAGGAGAGTAAAATGTAAAGAATATGGAAAAATTGGAAAGTAAGTTTGTGAAAATCTTTAAATGCCAAACAGTCATTAAATACTTATCAAACACCGGCTATATGTCAAGTACTATGTTCATAGGATTTTTATCTTTTTTCTTTGAAATAATAGAGAATTACATATATGGTCAAAGAATATGAACAGGCAGTTTTCAGTTGAAGAAATTAAATCCTAGCTATAGTTATATGAAAAGAAGCTTTAAATCCCTATTAATTAGAGAAATACAAATTGAAACAGCTCTGAGGTACCACTTCAAACCTACCAAAACTGAATAAAAAGACAACGAAAATGAAAATGATTAGTGTTGGAAAGGATGTTGGAAAACTGGGACAATAATACATTGTTAGTGGAATTGTGAACTGGTACAACCATTCTGGAGAGCAATTTCCATCTATGTCCAAAGGGCAATAAAAATGGGCATATTCTTGGATCCAGAAATATTGCTACTAGGTCTCTGTTCCAAAGAGATCACTAAAAAGAGGAAAAGACCCACATCTAAAAAAATCTTTTTGTAGTGTTAAAGAATTGAAAATTTATTAGATACTCATTAATTGGGGAATGAATGACTGAACAAGTTGTGGTATATGAATGATGTAATCATAAGCCGCCTGACTTTAGAGGTGCCTGGATATACCTGCATGAACTGATGCTGAATGGAGTGAGCAGAATGGGGAGAATATTGTACACATTAACAGAAACATTGTTAGATGATCAGTATGATACATACAACCTCTTTCCACAGTTCAGTGATCAAGGACAACCTTGAGAGATCTGTTACGGAAAATGCCATCCATATCCAGAGAAAGAACTATAGATTCTGAATTCAGAGCAAAGCATATCATGTTCACTCTTTAAGATTTCTTTTAGTTTTGTTTTCTTTCCTCCTCATGGGTTTTTCTCTTAGTTGTAGTAACTTTTACACAACCTGACTAATATAGAAGTTTGTGAAACACGATTATGCATATACAATATATATCATATTGTTTGCTGCCAAGGGGATGGGAGAGGGAAGGGTAGGTAACAAAAAAGTGGAACTAAATGCTTGCAAAAGGATTAATGTTGAAACTTATCTTAGCATGTAATTGAACAAAAATAAAGAACTCAGATCTCAAACATATAGAGAACTGAATAAAATTTGTAAAAATAAAAGCCGTTCCCTAATTTATATATGATAAAAATTAACATTTTTAAGATGAATTAAAGCTATGTATAGCCATTTTGACAAAAAAACTCTAAAAGGGCAGCTAGGTGGCACAGTGGATAAAGCGCCAATCCTAGAGTCAGGAGGACCTGAATTCAAATCCAGATTCAGACACTTAATGATTACCTATTTGTGTGACCTTGGGCAAGTCACTTACCCATTGCCTTGCAAAACCAAAACCAAAAAAAGCTCTAACTCACTATTGATGGAAGAAATGCAAATTAAAATAAATTTAAGGTACTACTTCACATCCATTAGATTTCCTAATTGGACAGAAATCAAACGTAACAATTGTCAGAGGGGACAAGGGAAAAATGAAATATTAATGCATTGTTGGTGGATTTATGACCTGATTCATCCTTTCTAAAGAGCAATTTAGGACTATGCCTATAGAGTTATAAAATCATGTATACCTTTTGACTTTTGCCTCTGTATTCCAAAAGAAATTTTTAAAAAATGGAAAAACATTTATAGAAACTTTTTTCTTGTGGTAAGGAACTGGAAATTGAGGGGATGATTAAGAAATGATGAATAGGATGCTTTCAGAAAAAAAATAAAAATCTTTCTAAGCTAATTCAAAGCAAAATATACTGTATGTAAAGTAACAACAACAAATGATTTAATTAATCTCAGCAATAAAATGATCTGTGAAAACTCTGAAGGACTTATATGAAAAATGCTATCCATCCCCAGAGAAAGAATTGATGGTGCCTGAATACAGACTGAAGCATTTTTTTACTTTATTTTTCTTAGGGACTTCCTTTTTCTTTTTTTCCTTTTTTTTTTACTCTATAATTCTTTCTTAATTGCTTGCTTTCTCAGTGGGATTGAGTTGAGGAGAGATGAAGGGGGACAATTTGGAACTCAAAAATTTAAAAATAAATGTTAATTATATTTGCTCTATCTGGGGAAAAATAAATTACGAAATAAATTTAAAAGAAGAAATCCTTTTTAAAAACTATTTTGAGCTTAGAAATATGACAGGGGGAATGAGACTAAGTGATTTTGCCCAAATTCAGGCATCTAATATGTATGACTTGAGCCTAAGTCTTACAGACTCTGAGTCTTTATTCAATATATGACTATTGTGTCTCTCATAATCTTTTTTTTATTATTTAAATACAACTTAAAGGTAGAAAGAATGATCTAATCTAACACTCATTTTAGATATGAGGCAACTGAGATTCAGAGAAAGAAAATGGATTTCTGCTGTGATGGATCTAACAAACAAAAACCAGGAGATTTGTATGACATTTGTTTTACTCAAATCTGATGTATTTTCCACTTTTTTTGTTACACTGTATAAAAGAGTTTTCATATTTTTAAATTAGAGTCAAGTATTCTTATAAGAGATAGTGTAGATTCCTTATTCTCCTATACTACTGTAAGTACAGTTTTTTCTTCCCTCTCTTCTTCCTTAGAGGTTATTATAAACATGAAACACAAATATATATATATATATATGTATATATATATATACATATATATATATATACAAAACATTCTATACATATTTCTATTTATCTTTTCTTTCTCTGGATGCAGATAGTATCTTCCTTCACATGTGCTTTGTAATTAGTTTTGATATTTGTATTTAATTTAGTTATTCCCCAATTTACTTTTAAGATTGTTGAGATTAGAATTAGTTTATTGTGTGTTTTTGTTCTCAGAACTCAGCACACTTATTTGACAGACTATAGAAATTTAATAAAAGAAAAAATTGTCAGGCAACTAGGTAGTGCAGTGGATAGAGCACCAGCCCCACAATCAGGAGGACCTGATTTCAAATCTGTCCTCAGTCACTTAATGATTACCTAGCTGTGTGACCTTGGGTAAGTCACTTAACCCCATTGCCTTGCAACCCCCCCAAAAAATTATCTTGAATATGTGCTAATCAAAGAGACATAACTTTCAGAGCTGCTATTAGAGTCAATGGTACAACTTTCTCCCTTAGATGTCCCATATTATGTAGTGATTTTCACTGTTGTCTATCAGTTTTTTTGGAAGCCTTTGAACTACGTTATCACCGGTACATCTCTTATTCTCCATTTCTTATTATGTATATGTTAATATGATTCATAAAACATAAAGCAATGGGGAACAACTTAACCTCAGTTTTTAATAGTTCTCTCTAGTTTTTCCTGACTTCAATAGTTGAAAGTGTTTTTACCTAGAGACCCTCCTATAATACATTTCTAAGCACAAATTGAAACTAAGGGAAGAGAGTAAATTCTGAAAACAACATAACTATAAGAAACATTTCCAGTTAGTCTTTTGAAAAATCTATAACATAAAGAATCCTGTGCATATGCCTTTTTCACTACTGTAATCTGAATATAAATAATCAGGTGTGACCTTCTCTTCTGCCTAGTAAAAAACTCACGTTTGCTAGCTCTTGTTTTCTTAAACACAACAGGTAGTACAAACAGATACAAAAATCTGTGTGTCCATAATCTAATTACAAGACAAAAGCTATAACTCTCTTTTCTACTCTCACTAGAAGACTTGCTGTTCCTAATCTTTCCTTTAATTCAGAAATCCTACCTTCAAGTTGTCTAATTAAACCCATAATATTTGCAAATACTTGATCTTATAATCACTTATGGTTAAAAAGTACATATTAGCTCAGCTAATTCAGAGAAATGAAACTTGTGCCAACTATATAAGATTAATAGGTGTGGGTGGGTTTGCTTCATGAAAAATATTAGCTCATCCTTTTGCTAATTAAGGTTATCTATTTGTAATTATTCTCAACAGAATATATATATTTTACCCACTATCTCTTTTGGTTCTAAATTCTCAAACTAACTTAGAATTTATTTGGGAGATAGGAAATAGGGTATATTTGAAGGAAAACTGGGAAGGAATTTTAAAGTCAATATGAGGAGTTTACCACCCCCCCCTGCCCCAGGGATAAGAGCATTTTCATTAGAGGTTATCAACTAAGGAAAAGACTGATATTTTTAAAGGAAAAAAAAAAAAACTACTGCCAGATAGGTGGAGGATAGCTTAGAGCAGGGAGAAATTTGAGTCAGGGAAAACAAATATAATCCAAGGGAAAAGTGATAAGGGCCTAAGCTAAGGTGGTGCTTGTGTAAATAGAAGCGGTCAGATATGTGAAATGTGGAAAAGTAAGAAATCGCAGGATTTGGCAACTTGCTGAAAATTTAAAGTATTTGAACATGAGAATGAAGTTGAGATTAAGAATTTAGGAGTCAAAAATGGTCTTTTACTCAAATAAATAAGATAAATGGTTGGTATATATATATATATATATATATATATATATATATATATATATATATATATATAATGAGTTCTTCTTTGTACATGTTGAGTTTGTGATGTCTCCAGGATATTGATTTTAAAATGCTCAATAAGTAATTATTTATGTAGAAATACTCTCAGGAAAGAGAATATAACCAATTATATAAATACATGAGCCATTTGTGTAGAGATGACTATTAAATCAAGGGGAATCAGTCCACTGAGAATCTATATAGGAAAAATGAGGAGAGTGCCCAGAATAGAGCTTTGAGGTGTATTCATAGTTGGGTGTTTTGATATGGAACAGTCAAAGTTACCAACAGAAATTATTCACATAACTTGGGTGAGAAACAAGAGAAAGCTGTGTCACAAAAACACAGATTATAGAGATTCACTGGGAGGACATAATGGTCAGAAGTATCAAATACAACCGAAAGACCAAGAAATAAGAGATCTTAGAAAAGATCATTTGTTTTGGCAATTAAAATGTATTTTAGAACATTGGAAGAAGTTATTTCAGGAGTGTGTAAGAACAGAAAACATTTAATTATGTCGACAAAAATCAATGATGTTTTAAAATTCTAACAGTCATATTAAGGCCTACTTCAGGCAGGATAGAGATTAATTATATAACATATATAATTAATGTCTTGGGAGGAAGTCTTATCCTCACAAGATGGATTGTGCTAACATAAGAAAAGTGCAATCCCCAAAAGAGGCAGGGTAAGTAGGGGGGTATTGCTATCAGAAGACTTCCTGTTTAAGTGGATTGAAATGGAAGAAGAAACTGCCTCCTTCTTAATTTAGCTTACCAGATAAGGATGAGGGTAGGTGAGGGGATAACTTTATCTCATTTAAATGAGTAGGGGAATTTTAATTGGTCTCCAAAGTGTCCTTTGGAATAGATTGAGTTAACTTTCTTTACTTCTAATGTTGAACAGACCAGCCTTGTTCCAAAAAGGACATGTTGTAGCAGCTTAGTATTCAAAGGGAACTATATCATTCTTAGATTTGAAACTCAGGTATAAGTGTTGAGTCCTATTAAAAGGACTTTTGATGGGAAATGCCATCTAAAGAGTAGAAGTAGGTAAGGTTTTGTAGTTTTACCATTGATCAGGTTGGAATCAAAGAGCTTGGAAATGCTCCTATCTTTTCCTTTGCTTTTTAGGTGACCAAATAACATAGATGTATTGTGACTCTTCTTTAACTTCTTTCTCTTCCATGGAGTTAAATAGCAGACCAAAGGTCTGATTTTGCTTTTCTTTTCAATCTTTCTTTTTCTTTCGATTTGTTATAAATGCAGATCCCTCTGGGTTCTTATTATAAATTTCCTTCTTTTTCTTGTAGCCTAAAAGAGAGACAGCTCATAGTGATCTGTCCTGGTCAGATGCAAGTGAGTAGCCCTGTCTGCCTTAGCCTGCTATCCTAAATCATTCCTCTAGAAGTTGTGAAAAATAAGGAAGGTCCACATTTCCAACTTTGCTCTTTCCTTCCCTCCCTTTCTCTTTATCTAACTTTACTCCCCACTTCCTCCCTCTATCCCCTTTTCCCCTCCTTCCACTACTACTCATTAATTAATCAGAAAAACTGAATCAGTATTCTAATGTGAGTAGAGCCTTCCTCAAATAAAAGCTTTCTTTTGTCTATTGGTTTTCTATGTAGTGTTATTTTATCCTTCTGTAAAGCACATTGCTTTATTCCAGTTAAGTCCTAATTCTTGCACTATTTCCAAGTGTTTATGTACAGAAGCAATAGTTTCTATTGAAAAAGGAAAAAAAGTAATTAATTTCTTCTCTTTCACAATTTATACTTGGTCTATGCATTGTCAAATCTGAATGTGAAAGTTGTTTATACTTTTCTAATACATATTTGTGAAATATCCCTGTTCACATAGATCTGTTTCAGTTGAAAGTAAAGATTCCCTTCACTCCATTTACCCAAATTCAAGAAGAGTGAAGACATGACATCCATTATCACTTGACTTATTTTGTTTAAGTGGATCCCTTCCATAATACTAGTGTCTAGAAATGAGGATAAAACCACATTGTTGATTTTCCATATTAGAAAAAAATAAATTCACCATGACTCACTATATATTCATAGAATTTGTTTTAACTGACCTACAGTATAGAAAGAAGTGAAGAGTAAGTATGATCTTTTATAATGAGGTTTTGTTGTATCATTTTTTTTCCCCTATAACTGACCCTACAGGAAAGCAAACTTTGCCTTTTATGCTGTGGCTATAGGTCACTAGAGAAAAATCATTTTAAATACATTCTCTTAAGAAGACATGGGTGAGGGACATGATATTTCAAATTTGTAATTTCATGGTGAGGAACATTCAGTCTAGCATAAGATAGAAGTATAAGAAAAAGTAACATGTACAGGGATTGTTGATTTGGCATGACTGCATTCATATTCACATACAGACATATACACATAGCACACATTTATATTATATATATCTATATCATTACATAAATATAACACATCATCACAAAATTATATATGGATATAAGAAACTTTATAATGTATGTATATATAGATATCATCAATTTACAAAAATATTCAAATGTTGCATTGACAACTACATACATTTATAACTATTTGCATTATAGAAAAATGAGATGTATAATGCTTATTTGTGGAGTGGTTGGCATCTGTCTTCTTTATTTGGGACAGCAAAGACAATGCTGATGAAAAAGCTCCCAAGATTGTACAGCTCATAGTTTCCAAGTTTGAAGGGTGGCTTGGCGTAATGATTCAGGTCTCTAGAAATATTAAGGCTGTCAACCCACTTATCTATGCAACACCAAGGTTAAGCTTCAACTCACCACAGATACACTCTTATACTCAAAGCCCCTTAAGGAGCTCAAACTCTGTGGAAGGCAGATGTTTTTGAAAGATTATTTCAATCTGGTGTGTCCTACATGATTGCTAAGGACATTAACCTGCCATGAAGAACCAAGTGTCAAATATAAAGTCAAATTGTCACCAATCTTGACATCTTCCAAAAGAAATGAATAAGGTACTAGTAATTTCTCTCTTGGTTTTCAGAGGGTGGTCAATGTAGAGAGGGTTTCAGCAATATAATAGAAAAAAGATCTCACACTATGATCTGAAATTGTAAAAATTAAGATTTAGTTTAAAAATATTTTAGTTTTCAAGAATTTTTAGTTGATGTACAATATTAATGGTACTGTATATTTTTGTATTATGAAAAGTGATTATTATATGAAATCAATTTTTGATGGATATTAGCATAAAATATAGAATATGAATTATTAGCAAAAATAATGTTTTGTGAATTACCAATTTTATTTTGTATACTGTTTATAAGTTATATTATGATTAATGTGTTAGGAAAAGTATGTATTATATTTATAATTATTATAGTATAGAATTAGTATTTGGTTATAATAAATATTCAAAATAATCCCTAGAAGTGATTATCATTTTTGATTATTACAGGTACCTAACCCCCTATTTCTCAGAGGATCAATATTTCAACATTTATGTTTTTTACTTTTATGCCATTGTCTAGGAATGTTGCCCCCATGAACATTGAGAACTGACTGTGAATCTAAAACTATTAAGATTATGATTTTCAGAAAATCAAGGTGCACTAATAAAGGCAGAAAATTTTAGCATTCTTTTTTTAGTTTTTTGTAAGGCAATGGGGTTAAGTGACTTGCCCAAGGCCACACAGCATTTGAACTGTATTTGAACTCAGGTCCTCCTGACTCCAGGGCCAGTGCTCTATCCACTGCACCACCAAGCTGCCCCCTAATTGTAACGTTTTTAAAAAATAATTCTATCTCTTTTAATTAAGTTCTAATAAGAAACATTACAATTAAATATGATGCAGAACTGTAAAAGACTATTCCAAATTGAAAAAACAATAAAAAGATGAGTTAGAAAATGATCTCTCTCTCTTTGCCTGTCTCTCTGCTTCTCTCTCTCTCTCTCTCTCTCTCTCTCTCTCTCGCTGTCTCTCTCTCTCACTGTCTCTTTCTGTCTCTGTCTTTATCTTTCTCTGTCTCTCTGTCTCTGTTTCTCTCTCTCTCTCTCTCACTCTCTCTTGCTCTCATTCTCTCTTTTCCCCTCTCCTAGAAGTTTTAAAGGAATATCTATGTATAGGACAATATTTAATCTGATTTCTATTGTCTACCTCACAAGATTGTTATGAGGAAAACTATAATTCTTATACTTAGTTGTATTAACTTGTAACATTATATATATATATATATATATATATATATATATGCATGTGCTCACATATTTATACAACTCAATGGTCATTCTATTAATGTTTTTCCTACGTTAGTTTTAGTATTACATAAGAAAGAGAGAATCATTTTCTGTTTCCTTCATTTTAAAAATAAAGGTACTGACATTTAAGGACATTATGACATGGCCATGACTATATCTCTAGAAATTTTAAGAGTAACAAATTAACTATCAGGGCTTTTCTTGAAGTGTAATCTACTTCCATTATTTGCCAATATGACCCAAAAGTTTTCAATAATTGGAAACAATATATACAAACGTTCATTTTAGATCTCATCTATAGATTACTACCATCTCTTCAAATTGTGAGATTGAAGCTAAGGGCTAAACTGACGTTCCAAACCTAACTTGACGATTTAATTTATTATCATGTTTTGGTCTGATTAAAATGTAACAAAGAGCTGCCTTTGTAGTGCACTTTTCATATGCATAATTATTTGATATTATTCATAGCTAACTGTGGGATGCTCTAGCACTGTCTACTTCTAAACCATTTAAAATTTTTCACAATGTCACTGAGGTGTTTTATTTCATGGATACATAAAATTAACTATAAAAAGAGACTTTATTCAGTAAAGTATGAAAAGAGATAATTTTACAGCATTTGAACTAATTAACTGTGCATACTGCACAAGCACATTTTACAAGCTAATCTCTCTACCTCACTGTATAGAAACACACGTATGACTTTCATGCCAGGGGGCTCTCTGATTGAGTGTGAGTCTTTCTTGCAAAAATCTGTCCGTATTAGTATAGTTTCATGGTCTGAAAAAATATCTTCTTAAAATGACAATGGAACCATTTTTATTACTTGAATTTTAAAAACTCTTGTTAATAAACAAAATGATCACTTTTTATGCATACACAAGAAAACAATTCCATTAAGCAAAATTTAGGAGTATCACATTTCTCTAATAAGGGTTTTATATTTAAGACAATAAATAGACAGAAAGAATATATGTCATAGGAAATGAATAAATAAATCTCAAAGGAAAAATTATATATATTAACTGTCATATAAAATAAAAATTCTCTAAATATAAATTAAGAGAAAAGTAAATCAACACTATTCCAAAGTTTTACCTCATGCACTGAATATAGATGAAGATATGGAAGTAGTCATAGAAGTGTTCTGAAAAGATAGACATATTGATGCACTATTGGTGAAGTTGTGAATCAGTGTAACTGTCTTTGAAAAGCCATTTGAAAGTAAGCAAATAAGGTGACAAAGTTGTCCATAATCTTTGACTCAGAGATTCCATTATTAAGTATATGCTTGATAAGATGAAAGTTCCCATATGCACCAAAATAATTATAACAAACCTTTTCATGATGGAAAACTTTGGAAATAAAGTAGATGTACATTAATTGTGGAATAAGTAAACACTTTGTTGTGGAATGTTGTTAAGCCATATCAAGCAATAACTTGGACAAATACAGAGAAGTGTGGAAATTTCCCAATCAACTTATATAGAGTGCTATAAACATCAACAGAAAAAAAATAGGCCAAAACTGAAGCATTGTATTTGTAAAAATTATGCACCCCAAATTAGTTCCAATCAAAATAAATAAAAAGACTTGAAGGAGAATATTTGAAAACAGCCTCAGTGTGTCCTTTTTTCCAGAGGTAGAAGGTCTAAAAATGATATACCTTAATCATATTTACAGATTGTTTTGATATATTTATGCTGGTTTCCAACTTTTTTTTTTCATTAGAAAAATTGCTTGTTATGTGGGTGAACTCTCTGCAATAAAAAAGGTAAGGAATCCAGGAGAACATATCCTGAAATTTAAAAAAAATCAACAAAAATATCTTTTAAAGTTTTTTTAATTAAAGATATTATTTGAGTTTTACAATTTCCCCCCAATCTTACTTCCCTCCCCTCCCCACTGAAAGCAATCTGTCAGTCTTTACTTTGTTTCCATGTTGTACCTTGATCCAAATTGTGTGTGATGAGAGAGAAATCATATCGGTTGAGGAGAGACAAGAAGTTTAAGAGGTAACAAGATCATACAATAAGATATCTGTTTTTTTCTAAATTAAAGGGAATAGTCCTTGAACATTGTTCAAACTCCACAGCTCCTTATCTGGATACAGATGGTACTCTCCTTTGCAGACAGCCCAAAATTGCTCCCTATTGTTGCACTGATGGAATGAGCGAGTCCTTCAAGATTGATTATCACTCCCATGTTGCTGTTAGGGTGTATAGTGTTTCTCTGGTTCTGCTCATCTCATTCAGCATAAGTTCATGCAAATCCCTCCAGGCTTCCCTGAAATCCCATCCCTCCTGGTTTCTAATAGAACCATAGTGTTCCATGACACACGTATACCACAGCTTCCTAAGCCATTCCCTAATTGAAGGACATTTACTTGATTTCCAATTCTTTGCCACCAGAAACAGAGCTGCTATAAATATTTTTGTACAAGTAATATTTTTACCCTTTTTCATCATCTCTTCAGGATATAGACCCAGTAGTGGTATTGCTGGGTCAAAGGGTATGCACATTTTTGTTGCCCTTTGGGCATAGTTCCAAATAGCTCTCCAGAAAGGTTGGATGAGTTCACAGCTCCACCAACAGTGTAATAGTGTCCCAGATTTCCCACAACCCTTCCAACAATGATCATTATCCTTTCTGGCCATATTGGTCAATCTGAGAGGTGTGAGGTGGTACCTCAGAGAAGCTTTAATTTGCATTTCTCTAATAAGTAATGATTTAGAGCATTTTTTTATATGGCTATGAATTGCTTTGATTGCCTCATCTGTAAATTGCCTTTGTGTTTCCTTTGACCATTTGTCAATTGGGGAATGGCTTTTTGTTTTAAAAATATTACTCAGTTCTCTGTATATTTTAGAAATGAGTTCTTTGTCAGAATCATTAGTTGTAAAGATTGTTTCCCAATTTATTACCTTTCTTTTGAGCTTGGTTACAGTAGATATTATCTGTGCAAAAGCTTTTTAACTTAATGTAATCAAAATCATCTAATTGGTTTTTGGTGATGTTCTCCAACTCTTCCTTAGTCATAAACTGCTCCCCCTTCCATAAATCTGACAGGTAAACTAGTCCTTGATACTCTAATTTGCTTATAGTATTGTTTTTTATGTTTAAGTCCTGTAACCATTTGGATCTTATCTTGGTAAAGGGTGTGAGGTGTTGGTGTAATCTAAGTTTCTTCCATACTAGCTTTTAAAAAAAATGTTTGTATTGACTTTTGTCTATCTTGCCAGATGTAGTTCTATTGAATAGGTATGGCTAGAGGAGAAAAATAAAAATCCTAATTCATATACCAAACAGAACAGCCAGTATAATGTAAAAGTAATGACTGTCAGAGGCTTCAGGAGCTCATAGGAAAAAAAGGCCACAATAAGAACAAGTCAAAAAATCCCCAAAGCATGACATACTTATATACAAATTTGCAAACTTAGGTGTTAAAAACAATAAAGTAGAAAGGTAAAGTTGATCTCATGTCTACCAATGAGTTTATTTAGATTGTATTAATGAATAGAAAAAGTTTTTGTTAAAGTTTAACAAATTGGTAAAAGGGAGGGTAGACTTCCAGCCTATTAAGAAGATATATTCATTTGGAATGTAAGCAATTTGGAATGTAAGCAATAGAAGTAGGGAAACTGGTGAAGATCATTTGTGTGATCAACAACAACAACAAAAAAAACCGTGCTTGCGATGAGAATATGCTGCAAAATCATCTTAGCAGAAAGAAATAGTAAAATAATTTGGCTATCTGAAATTATTTAAAGTCTTACATGGAAACAGAATGTATTTTACCTATTCAGACATCTATTTAATACCCCAGAAGTGTCACATTTAGTTTAGGAACCTATTTATGGAAAATTAAGTGTTGCGGGAACTAATATAATTGGGCTTGGGAAAAATAAAAGTTCAGTGCAATATGGATAATGTTCACGTGTATTTCTGTAGATCACTAAGTGACATCAGGGATTTTTTGAGTTCAGCACTACTTCTCTCTACAAAAGTAGAAGAGTTCACACATTTATTTTCTGAAATTACAATTTTTTCATTTAAAAAGTAGAATAAGTAAGAAATGGAGCATATATTATGTACCTGATTCTAATAGAAAGACAGAAAGAGGAGAGAGAGAGAGAGAGAGAGAGAGAGAGAGAGAGAGAGAGAGAGAGAGAGAGAGAGAGAGAGATGGAAGAAAGGAAGGAAGAAAGGAAGGAAGAAAGGAAGAAAGGTAGGAAGAAAATAAGGAAGGTAGGAAGAAAGGAAGAAAGAAATTAAAAGTTGAAGTTAATGAAAATTTTGACTAGATTTTATGAGTCTATCTGAAAATTTGTGTTTGAAATTGATAAGAGAAACAGTAATAATCTGAGTCATGTTTCAGAATAGAAATAGAATGCATAAGATTCTTACAATTTTTAGCAAAATTTTACACAACAGGTTGGTCCAAGAATAATGAACAATTTTCAAGAATTAAAATAAAGTGCAAACAAAAATTGTCATGAGATTAAAAAAAAGAGGAAATGATTTTCATAAAACAATGGTGATTAAAGAGGAAACTTACATGATTGACATGTTATTGTAAAAATTGTGCCAAGAACTTTAAAACTCAGAATTTTTTAAGGTTAACAATGAATACTATAGGGGCGACTAGGTGGCGCAGTGGATAGAGCACCAGCCTTGGAATCAGGAGTACCTGGGTTCAAATCCGACCTCAGACACTTAATAATTACCTAGCTGTGTGGCCTTGGGCAAGCCACTTAACCTTGTTGCCTTGAAAAATCTTAAAAAAAAACAATGAATACTATTGGAAAACATGAACTGTTTTCAAACACCAAAGAAATAATTCATATATCCTACAAGGAATAAGAATGGGAAAAAAAGGCAGAATTACTTATTCTCATTTTGCTTCTATTTTCTATTCTGTGATAATTCTTGAGTTGAGACAAATGGAACAACAACAAAACTGAATGAATATAAAATTTAAAAAAAGAGAAGATGGAGGATCATTTACCTCTTCTCAATGAGTTCAAAGTAATACATTTAGTTAAACTCCATGCTAGGTTAGCAAAAGAATAAGTATATATATAGTTTTATTGAAGCATTTAATTAGAGCTGCAAGAAACCATATAAATTGCTAATTATTTATTTTTTTTATGAATGAGTTAACTGAAGAAGTGACAAAACTGACTTTCCAATATTCATGCAATTTTAAGTTGTAGAATTAGGATCTGAGAACATCTTCTAATATTAATGTTTCTCTCTTCACTCTCACTTGATCTTTTTAAAATGACAAGAATAATAATGATAGAGTTTAGATAATTTCCCAATTTCCCCAAAATGAATGAGTATGGAATCTTCAAATTCTAAACCTGTGGACTTGCCTTTAATTAACTAGTAAATATTAGGACTCATAATAGGAGTAATTCTTGAATTTTAGAAAGGGAGATGGTGATCAAAAGTGAGTCAACATGAACTTGTTAAAATAGTTCCTGAGAGATGAATATTTCTAATTTATATAGGCTTATTGCACATGGCAGATGAGTAGAATTCTAAAGAGATATTACTTGATTTTGGCAAAACATTTCTGTGAATTAGAAATCATTCAACAAGTTTCTATTTTTCCATGCTATTCTTAAATAGTGAGATGTAGGGTAGATGTTAGAAAACTTAAATGTAAAAAAAAAAAGAAAAAGAAAACTTAGTTGTATATAAAAGAAGTTAAATGAATATTATTGAAGAGAAGAAATTTAGTATATATGAGCTAATTTAGAGATTTATTCTTGAATTCATCCTGTTAAACACCCCTTTATCAATAACTTGAATGAAGGTGCACATTTAATTGTTATTAAATTTGAGAAAAAAGAATATAGGAAAAAATACATGTTGTGAAGGTCAAGCTCCAAAATAGGTAAAATATAGTAATATAGTATTTAATAGAGATAAATGTAAAACCTTATAATTGGATGTAAATAATAATTTGCACAAAAAGAATTTTAAGGAATGGAGATGGATGCAGATTAAAAGGGATATGAGATGAATGAATGTAAATTCAGTTCTTATCAATAGGTTGAAGGGAAGAGCAATTATTACACATTTATGAATGCAAGAGAAATGATAGTTAAGAGAACAAAACTTGATGCTCTGAGGAGGAAGGATTTGCTTTTCCTTTAAGGACTGATATAGGAGAGTCACAGAAACTATCAGATGAGAGAAAAACTAATAGAGGTCATAGAAATAAGCAAAATATTGAAGATTTACGATTTATTAGTCTTAAAGCAGCACATTATTAAGCTCAAAATAACATTAGAAGAATTTTTTACCTTTCTAATTCATATACAAAGCATAAAAAAGAGAATTTAACAAAATTTATCAAAATACTTAACTTTTTCCCTCTTCTGGAATTTCACATAAGCTCCAAAAAAATTATTATTGTCAGAGGAACCTGAAAGTCCATAACAATTTGGGCAACTGTAACAGTAACATTTTTTTCTTCACTCTTTTCCAGGAAAACTAAAGATATCTGAGACAAAAATATATTTGTAAATGAACAATTGAACATTTGTACTTAAGAATGGAATTTCAAACTCTTGACCAAAACCTAAAATATAAGAATGATAGACTCCAAAAGGGATGAATTACACTTAAAAGGCCTAGAAAAATATTTATTAATTAAATTGTGAATCTAACATTAAAATATTTTAAAACTAAGAAAATGAGTGACAGAGAAAATTGCAAGTCATTTGTCATACAGAGTAATTCAAATGAGGAAAAATAACAATGTTGATGTCCATAGTTAGAGAGGATATATAGCATAAGGATTGGAACTGTAATAAAACTTTATTGCCTAAATGTTTGTACAAATTCCAAAGATTTAGTAACAAGCAAAAAAAAGAACTCATTCTAACAAAAATAATGAACTTTAACCTCATTTTTGTAACTGAGATGCTGTGGAGTGAAATTCATAAGTAGAATGTGACTCTGGATAAGTGACTTTTATTCAAAGGAATTAAAATTGGTTAAACAATTAGAGAAGTTGCATTGTAAGTTAGAAAGTCAGTTTCTTATGGGAAAATCATGGTGGGAAAAGGCATGAAGAATGGTAGAGAGTAATGGAGGAGAAACAGAAATAATTTTTATTGCCTAAATTGATTAAATATAGATAGATTGTATGGGTAAGAAGAGAAAGTAGGTAAGAATTCAAGAAAAAGAATATAGAGGCAGGCACTCTGTATAGGTATAGTGACAAAAGTCTAGAACTATATAAAAATCTAAAAATGTCTTGGAACACACACACACATGCACAGTCTCTCCCCCAAGAACAGAAACATTAATAATTTAACTTCATTTATTGATAATCTCAACCTTTAAAAGGGTTGTGGGGTGGAAATTTGATATTTAAACTAATTTTCATATAAAAAAGAGGTATTAATTGTTGAATTTAGATGATAGGTAACTCTTATACTCTTAGAGTGTGATAATGAAGGATTCAAAATACAGGCAGGGTATAAAATGCAATATAGATTTTAGGAAAGTAGATCTCAAAAGATTGTAGAAGTAACAGGGATGATTAACTGAGAAAGGGTTTGAAAGCAATTAAGAAAGAGGTAAAATAATTCTTATTAGAACAAACCATAAAACTCAAGTGATATGAAGGACTGGTGATATTGCACAAAGTATTCACCAGCATAGATTCATTGCTTTTTAAAAGTACAGAATATTGAAACAAATAAAGATAAAGGAATATAAGTATGAATGGAAGAGTTTGGCACAATGCCAAGAGTGCGAATGTTCAAATGCGTTGAACATGGTTAAAGAACCTGAAACCAAAAACATCTTTTTTTTTTAGTATTCTAAGTAGCAATGTACATCATGAAATAGTTTATTTTTTTAAAGGATCATCTTGTTAATAATTTAAATGTATTGTTCTAAAACGAGTTAAATTTCAGACTCATATACAGGAATGATTCATTAGCAATTTTTTTCTGGAAAACTCTAGTACAGTGTCACGAGAATCTGCTTTTGGTCCTGTCTTGTATAACTATTTTATCAATGACTTGCATTAAAGTGTAGTTCAAAGATTCATCAAAACTGCAGATAAAACAAGCCAGAAGGTAGCATTAATATGTTCTGTGACAAGAGTCAAGCTACACAAAGTTCTTGGAAATGTAGTTACTTGAACTCAATATAATAAGATGAAGTCAAGAAGTGCATCTTGGTCAGACCACAATTGCCATTATATGCTCTGGGTAATAGCATTAACAAGAATATTGATAAGGAGGACAGAATATGGATGAGGGTAAGAAGGCAGGTGAAGGGAATTCGAATATATATCAAATGAGTTTCAGTTGAAGGAATAATGGGTATTTAGCCTGTAGAAAAATGAGGAAGGAGGAAAAGATAGCTATGTTCAAACACTTGAAGGGCTGCCATGTGGAAGAAAAATAAAATTTTTTCTTTTTGATATGAAAATACAGTAATAATGGAAAAACTTCAGAGCATCAAATTTGGAATTAATGCAAAAGAAAATCAAAACAATGTTCCTACAAATTAGATCTTTCATAATGTATAATTAATTGCCTTGCCAGATGACACTTTACCAAGAGTTGATGCCTCCTCAGGACTAGATGACACCTTTTCTGATAAGTTATTTAGAGCAGAATTTCTTTCTGTGTCTGCCAATCAAGTTGGACTAATTGATCCACAGAGGACTCTTTTAACTTAAAAATTATATATTTTCATGAAATGAATAGTTAGGTGGTAAAGTGGCACTGTGGATATAGTTCTGGCCCTGAAGTCAAGAAGACCCTTCTTCCTGAATTTAAATCCAGCCTCAGACTAGCTGTGTGAATTTTTACGAATCACTTAATTCGGTTTGCCTCCTGTCTTCATCCATGAAAGGAGCTAAAAAAGGATATAGCAAATCATTCCATTATCTTTGCCAAGAAAACCCCAAAGTTTTTCTCCATAAACTCTGTAGTTAGAACTGTGTTCCTACTTGGAGCCGCAATGAGTTTTCTCTTATCTAACTTTGATAGACTTAGAACATACACCCCTTGGTGAAAGTCATAATAATCTGGACCCCTTAAGCTATGAGAACCATGATGTGAGTTTCCCAGCAAAATTCTTTAACAGTAGAGGTCATGAATACTGTGATTTTCTTAGCAAATGTTTCAGCAGTAAAAACATAATAATAATAATAATAATAATGATAATAATAATAATAATACTAACATGAAGTCTGAAAAAAGATTAATCTAAGAGAAAACATATGTATTGGGATAGGACTGGCACATGACAATATATGCCCACTGACATCTAGTCTAACCAGTTCTGATATAACATCCTTGAGTCTGAGACCTGAGTCCACTGATTAGCAGAGTAAATTTGGAAAGGTCAATCTACACTAAAATATTCCATAGTAACTCCTCCCTTTGTCTGATTTCTATAATTACTACTGGGGTTTGGAAGGGTCTTTGTGGAAATTCCAATATGTTGTCTAATCACTGCTCTAAACTACCCACTTTGATTATTAAACTACTTATATAATCAGTCTGGAGCTTCCTGGCATTTTTTTTATTGTTATCATATTGTATCCCCCTGAAGGGTGATTGTTGGACACAAGAGTGGTTTGTGTCAGGGTAATAATTTAGGAAGAAATCTCATGAAATTAAATAGTTTCCCATTTTTCAGTTGTGGATTCAACACTATTACTATGGGAATTCAATTTTTTTTTCTAGAAAAATTGCATTTAGAAATATCTCTCTAAGTAAAAATCTGCTTTTTTATAGGATGGGAAATACACTAGTAGCTACTGAAACTTTGTAAGAGAGAATTCCATATTCAAATCAACAATTTTTAAAATTAACCATTCATATAAAAGGGTCAGACCTCATTCTTTCTTGATCATCTGGTGCTATTCCCATTTTCATTTTAATATGAGTTCACTACAAGGGATCCACTTAGTTTCTTAAGAAAACTTCTTCAGATATTCATGACTTCACTAAGATAATAAATGAACAATTGAATCCAACAGTTACTATTGTATTATGACTAATCCATCTTTCTGCTGTTGGATATTCTTTTCTCATCCTTTGTTTTGCCTTTATAATTCTTTGTTTCTAAAGTGATAAAGATTGTTCATGTCTACCAAATAATTCTCCATTGTCTATTGGGATGAGAAATCTGATTGTGGCTGAACAGACCAATATAAGCTCAGAATACCCTACCACAGGTCATGCAAAAATAGCCTAGGTTGAAAGCTGGAATGATTACTCTAAACTTATGTGTATCATGTTTTCTTTGACTTACTTTAATTCTGTCTTGCTCATAGAGTTCAGTACTTTCTTTGATGATGGCATCTTATGCTGGACAGTCCTGTGCCAGTGTCTTCCATAATTTACAATCAGTTGTAAAGCTCTTAATAGAGACCTTCAGCATGTCCCAGTACTTAGACCACTTAGAAGTTCCATACTTAATTAAATCAGAAGTCAATTTACTTTACTGGTTGCTTAGAGGTGTGTAGCACCATAGGGGAAGAAAGTGAGAACCAACTTAGAAGGGTTTAACATAAAGAAATTGGGAAGTGATCTTATCTTAATCCATAGTTTTAAATACCATGGTCTCAGAGCTAAAGGGGGGAATGTGGGAGAGAGTGTACCTGATACTTTTTTGGGGGAGGGCTGTAGAGCTATGGCTGGCATACTTTAGAGATGGAGAGAGTGTACATAGAGGGACTAGAATTAAAAAAATCATAAAGTGATTATACTTTGATGCGATTAATGAATCTTGAGAAGTACATTTCTAATGAGACAGAAGAGGGGAAAGTACTTAGGATGAGACAAAGCTGCTTAGCAATCACTCAATCAATCAATCTTTGATTGATGGTACTTGATTTATAACACTTTGAACATATCAATCAATTAAGCTATCAATCAACAAAACTGCTTGATAGTACCATCAGGTCAGATAAAAGGAATTTATTTTATCAAAAACACAAAAAGAAGAACTAAACTAGGAGAAGGCCAAACATTAGTGGATAAATAACACAAGTGAAGAGGCACAAAGACTTATAGCTATGGCAGAAGGAAAGAAGGGATTGTATGAACACTGAGTAAACCCTACTCAACAGATTTTGCCTAGAGAGGGGAATATGATGCATTACCAACTGAGTTTTAAATGCTATTCTACCTTACAGGGAAGTTTGGAAGGGAAAAGAGAAAGAAAAAGAAAGAGGGGATTTATAAAAGGAAAGGCAAAGGTATCAATGAAAGTAAATTTAAAATTAAGATTTGAAAAAAACTTTAAAGAGGAAAGTGAGCAAAACAATGGCAAGGAGGAATAAGTGGAAAGGAAAGAGAAAAATACAAAAGGGAAAAGATAACATGGAGGGGAAACAAAAATTTAGTAATCTTAAGTTTAAAGGAGAATGGGATGACCTCTCCCATAAAATGGAAACAGATAGCAGATTGGATTGAAAACCTTGTCCTACAATATGCTATTTTCAAAAACACAATTGAAACAAAGGTTAAAGGTATGGAGTATTATTGCTCTATAATAAATAATGAACAGTCATACTTTAGAGAGGCATGGAAAAAATTATAGGAACTGATACTGAGCAAAGGGAGCTGAACTAAGAGACTACCGAACACATTGACAAGAACAGGGTCAGTTGATCCAACTGGGATGGATGCAGTTCTTCTTAGCAGGTCAGAGGAAGGACAACCCTGAGAAATTTGTTATAGACAATGCCATCCACATCTGGATGAAGAAAAACAAAACAAAACCAACCAACAATCAAAAAATCCTACAAAATCTGAGTGAATACTAAATTCATTTTTTTTGGCAAGGCAATGGATTAAGTGTCCAAGGTCACACAGATAGTTAATTATTAAATGTCTGAGGCCATATTTGAACTTAGGTCCTCCTGATTCCAGGGCTGGTGCTCTATCCACTGATCCACCTAGTTGCCCCATGATCACTTTTTAAAAATTTCTCTTAAATTTTTCCTTCCTATCATGTTTTTTTCTTTTCCCTTATTTTTAATTCCTCATTTAGAAAATGACTATTATGCAAACAAGCTAAACACAAATATACATATGCAATGTTACCTAGACTGTTCACTACTGAGGGGAGGGGGGTTGGGACAGTAGGGTGGAAGGAAATTATGTAGCTTATATCTATACATGTGGATGAATGTTGAAACACTTTCATAATATGTAATTGGAAAAATAAAAGAAAATATCAACTAGAAAAATAAATTTTCCCATTGGAGAGACAGTAATTATTTTCTAAACTTGTGTTATTGGCAAGGGAAAACCAATGGAAAGCTTTCATTTCTCACTGGTGTCCATAAAACATAATGGTAACTAAAAGATAGTTTCACATAGCAGTTTGCTCAACCACAGATATGTTCTCTAAATCCCCAATTAATTCTTTACTCTCCCTTTCCTTCTCCCATTTTTCCTTCCCCTCCCTTCTTTTTCGTACCTCTCATGAAATAAAATATAATCAAAACATTTGCTGAGAGAACAATGTAAAAGCAGGGTAGATTGAGATGAATTTGAAGTATAAAAGTATAATTTCAGCAAAGCCAAAATTCAAAGTTAACTCAAAACATAAACTTCATTGTACCTAAAGACAAAATATTTTGGGGAGATCCAGGATCTGTGGGAACCCCAAATTTCTGGAAAGTTACAGAGGTCAGAAGAGAACCTAGAATCAAGCGCCTACAAATAACTTCTAATCACATATAGTTGAATTTAAATGAGTAATTTTCTTTTCTGAACAACACAATGAAACATTCTTTCCACAACATATATAATGTAAAATATTGCGCTGAGGAGGGGTGAAAATTAGTTTGAAAACATGAAATTTCTAATATATAAATTTCCAGACATAGAAGAAACAACTAAGATAGTTTGTAGGAAAAATTGCATGAGGGGTAGGGAGATGTAAGGAAGGCTTATGCATAGAGTACAATCAATCTGTTGGTGGGTGTGGGGAGTGGAAATAGGTTTAAAAATACAGAATATTACACATTAAAAATTTATTGAACTTCATTCCACAACCTGCACAATTCACATTATTCCTTAGTTTAGTATAGTTTTGATTTTTGTTTTGATTTTTTTCTGAGAAGGACTGTTAGATCAAACTTTGTTGAGTTTCATTTAGAAATATCTACAGTATTTGAAGGCTTGTGTCCATCAACAGAATGTTATCCACAAGTAAAATTATATGGAAGACATTGCTGTTATTCTAGTCTACACATTTTCTATAAGTGTGAAAAACATCCTTGGTGAAGAGTATATATCCCTGTTTTATTCCTTAATGTCTATAATTAAGGATCTTTACACACAAGAGTCCTTTTTAAAATCCAAGAATTCCTACAAGATTTGGATTTAGAAATAAGAACTAACATTGTACAGAGTTTAAAACTGAAATTTTGTTCTTTGGAAGCAATATCTTTTTAACAATATTAAACATTTGTTCTGGAAGGACTATTTAATGATGTTCCAGTTTTGGGAGTAAATAGATATATTCTCTGTGTGCAAGAAGGTCAAATGGAGTTTTGGGCAACCATATTCTGAACATGATGACACAGTTTTGTGAATATTTGAGGATTAAAATTCTTCTGATTGAATGATCATTTAGAAGAATTGGTCACTCAGATATGCCTGATGAGGAACTGTTTATCCAAAATATATAGCCTACTAATCTATCATTCTATTTTGTTCACAACTTAAAATAGTCATGTGAGTTCCTGAGTGTGAAATAATAGCAGACTGAATTATATAATTTGGCCACCATATGTCAAAGATTATATTTGCTTCTTTTTGTGTTTTTTTTTCCTTTCTAATCTAAGTAAATAAATATTCTGATATATAAATGACCAGGGATCTCTCTTTTGAGTTTGAAATATAAAGAGCTCCCATCAGAGATCATTCCTGTGACCAAAAGGAATTGCAACCAATTCCATTAGAGATGGTAGAAATTACCTGCAGATGTGAATAGAACTAAAGGATGGCAATTATTTGAAGAATTGTAACCCCTCATGAAAGGACAACTAGCTAGACATACAACCTTGAATCTTGCTAGGTTTTACCTTCAGGAAAGTTTTTGGTAGAGAAAAGAATGAAAGGATTAACATTGTCAAGATTTTTGAATTAACGCTTTGTCATATGTGGTCTTTCTACATCTGCCTCTTTATATTGTTTAATATGTTTGAGTATTGTATGTGTAAGAACATACCACCTGGGGAATCTGAATGTGAAAAGGAGCTTTAGGTTAGGATGAGATCATATTCTTGCTATATCTTCTCAGGAAATCCATTTCCTGAGAGCTAATTCAGGTGACCTTTCTAAATGAAAATACAAAGTGCTAGTACATAAAAACACCCACCAAAGTCATTGGGAGTTAAGAAACCATCCTTGAATGGAGTGCTACATATATAATGGTTACAGTGAATCTTGAGTTCAATATATCTTTTAGGCAATTGTTATTGTCAAGATGCATTTGCCTCTCCTTATAATTTGTGAAAGTCTAATTTTTGCTAAATGTTGATGAAGAATATCCTAAAATTATTCTTACAAAATTATTCTTACAAAAATCCAGAAATTGGAAATCTTGATACCTTTCAGTTGCTTTTGGGGGGGGGGATAATGTGTTTTGAAATATTTGTCTCAACTTTTTGTTATCCTTTCTTTCAGATTCATACATTTGTAATCAATACCATAGCAGTCTCAAAATCATGAAATTTCCAGAAGAGATGTCATTTTTACCTAATTGGTCTAATTCAATTGCCTTTAAGTATATTAATCTATTATTTTTTCCATTCACATTCATTTTTGCATCATTTGATGTGATAGTCAAACTTTGACGGTGTCACCTTCATTAACAAAGTAGAGTTGCTTATTTTAAAAAATTGCATTTACTTTTGCATTTTCTTTTTAATCTATTGTCCTTCCAAACTCATTACAAAGTGAATTGAATGGTTTTGCTTATTTAGCTGTTTTGATAAAATACAATATATGCTTTGTTGTTTTTTACATTTCTTGTTGTTCTATGAAATAATCTGCTCACAAATTCCCCTTATTCAGTTTCACAATTTTAAAGCAATGTTTTAATTATCTCTTGTTTTCACACACCAGCACAATCTTTATCACCATTCTCTCAGACTGAACTTTCCAATGGGACAAGGAAAAACAAATAGAAAAATACATAAACTACAGAAACCTTTAACAATGCATATAACTTACTCTTCTTTTTCTCTGGGGCCTTCATTGCCTTCTATATTTCTCATAGTTCAACTTCTTTTTTCCTACTTTTTCAGTTACATTTTTATAGTGGTTATTGATAATGTCATCTTCATTCTGATTGTTTTTGTCTCTGTATCACTGCACATGAGACCTTTAATTATTCCATGAATATGTCATGTCCTTGAATTTAATTGTGCAATAATATTGTTAACAAGTATATGATGTATCATTTTAGCCATTTCTTATCTGATAGAAATCAATGTTGTTTCTAGTTCATTTTGCTTTTAACTATAGAAAGGTCTTTTGGATATGGACATATTGGCATATATTGAATCTCTTCTTCTGGTCTCACAATAGTACATTAGTATGTTAGTTTTCTAATAATTCCTTCACCCTTGATAATTTGCAGCTTTTCTCCTAACTTTTAACAATTTGTATGGTGTAAGTTAAAATTACATATTTATTCTATTTTGAATTTCTCAAATTATTAGTCATTTGTACTGTTCACCTTTGACTATTGATAATTTACTAATATTCTTTTGAAAACTGCTGGTTTCACTTCAATACGGTGTGTCTTTGTATACAAGAAGTTTATAAATTTTAGAGTTTTAAAAAATCAACATTGCAATCATACTCCTCAAATTTATATTTTGCCTAATATTTTGATATTTTAAGTTTTAGTAAATTCATCAGAACAATTCTGCCAGTTCAGTAATAGAAGAATTATCTCTATTTTAGAGTAAACATCATGAGAACACAGAAGTATATTGACTTCTTCAGGAACACATAACTAATTATCTAACCAGGACTGTAATCTGCTGTTCCCCATTCTAGGCACTACTCCGTTCAATCAAAAATGTGCATTTTCTTTCCCTCTCTGATTTTCCTTTTCCATTATAACAAATAAATTTGACATGACATGTCACATTTAGGAAGTCCATGATTCATTATTCACTGAAGAGGAAAATCTAAGATATTAAAGAGCCAAACAAATAAAACATGGCATCAACCATGAGATAAAAATGGATATCTTTCCTTAGAGAAATCTCTGTCTTCTGTAATGGTAAGTTGGGGCTTATTCAGAGGGAAAGCATAGGATCTCTCTCTCTCTCTTCATATGTATCTATGCACACATATATGAATGTATTCATTCAAGCAAATGCACATGTGTGTACTTATGTTAAAGTGATATTGTTTAGATGTGTGAATGCAAGTGATTACAGGATAATGAATATTTGAATAGATATACATATATATCCACATATTTACACATATGATTACAAATATATAACTATATATGTGTATGTATGTGTAGGATGAATATATATTTGCATGTTTGCATACATGCATACACATGTATATAGACATGCACACATGAATATACATATTGTAACTTCCCCCTCAGTATATAGTAATATATATATATATATATATATATATATATATATATATATATATATATATGAGTGTGTAAAGAATACAGATATATCTATATGTACATGGATATTTATAGATATCCATCGCCATATATATGTATATGTAAAATGTATGTATATATTTATATATGTATATATGTATGTATACATGTATATATATGATAAATGTATATACTGAGGCAAAGCATTACTTATCTATGTGCATGTATATATGTATGCATGCATGTACATGTATACATGTATATGTTGTATATTTGTGAGTGAATACTCTATGTGAATGCAACATATGTGTGAATAGGTATACACACACATATCTACTATATGTGAACAGAAAAAGTAGGAAAGCAGGGTCAAAGGAGTTAATTTGTAAGGACATATTAGTCAAATCTCTGTTTTTGGCATCATCTCAATAACATTTTAGAAAAAAAAATGTTTGAAAACCAGTTTAAAAATGAAGCTGAAAAAGATGGCTAGTAGTTTATATTAATACTTCCAAAAGAAAGAGATATGGATGACAGTGGAAACAATTTCTATTGGCAATCAACAGAGACAATCAAACTGTGGTCATGTCAATTGTTCATTTGTTTAGGCCTTATGAGAGTATTATATTTTATAGAGATTGAGTATTTGATAAATCTTAATATCTCTAAATGAAGACATTGAAAATTTTGTGAGAATAACAGAATAAGCTATCACTGGTTCTAATGTCATTCATTTTGTTATTTAAGGACATGTGAGATCCTGAAGTTCTTTTATTTGGTAACATAATTAAACATATAAGGAAGAGGATCGGGTTTCATTGTTTTATAAGCCTTCAAACCTAATGCTAGAAATGAAGAGTAAATGAATCAACTATTTATTTGATGTTTTTAAATATCAAGGTAAATGAAAGTAAATATTTTTCAGAATGATAAATAAAGACTTCCTGGTAAAGCAAAGATGGTGGCATCAAATTGGGAAGCTTCTGGAACTCTTCCCAAAACAACTTTTAATGAAGTCTCTTAATAAGTCCTAAAGTTATAGAACCCGCAAAAAAGAATAAAACAAGCTCTCAACTCAAGATATCATGGAGGAACTTCAGAAAAATCAGTCTCAAGTGGGTAAAAGGGGAATTTATCTCAGAACTGACAGGAGAACTGGAAAGTCAGCAAGAGACTCTTAGTCACAGTGCAGCTCAAGGCTCAGTTCAAACAGTTAAAGATGCATCAGTCCAGCAGTGATGTTCCCAAACCTAGCTCAAAAAGCAAAATATGAGTGCAGGACTGTTAATTAAACAAGCAGGACTGGGTCTGAAAATCCTAATACAGGGAACTAGCCACTAGACTGGAAATTATATACTCTATGCCATAGGAAAGTGATAAGTCTGGGAGCAGAGCTCTGGTTCCAGCACAAACACTTGGGACTATTCCTCCTGTGACCCAGGAACAAAGCTCAAATATGAAAATAGTAAAAAAAAAATAAAAGGTGTGCTAACCAAAGGTAACTTTTATTCTGATAAAAAAAAAAATCAACCCAGAAGAGGACAAAATGATAAAATGACTACATGGGAAGCCTCAAAGAATTTTATGAATAGACCTCAAATCCAAAAGCTCAAAAATATATTTTTTTAAGTTTTTGCAAGGCAGGGCAGTAAAGTAGCTTGCCCAAGGCCACACAACTAGGTAATTATTAAGTGTCTGAGGCTGGATTTGAACTCATGTACTCCTGGCTCCAGGGCCAGTGCTCTATCTACTGTGCCACCTAGCCATCCTCCAAAAGATTTTAGAATAAAAGAAGAGAGAAAGAAAAAAAATGTATAGAGAAATTGGAAGGAAAATTATGAAATTTATAAAAAATATGAAAAAGTACCTGAAGAAACAATTACTTTATTTTTTTAAAATTTTATTTATTTAAGGCAATGGCCCTAAGTGACTTGGCCAAGGTCACACAGCTAGGTAATTATTAAGCATCTGAGGCAAGATTTGAACAGAAATTCTCCTGACTCTAGGGCCAGTGCTCTTTCCACTGCACTACCTAGCTGCCCCCAAAACAATTACTTTAAAAGTAAAATTGGACAAATGAAAAAATATATCTACATACAAAATTGACCAGATGAAAAATAAAACTACTTATTTAAAAGTAAAAATGAACTACTAAAAAAAGAATGTAATTTTTCAAAAAACTTTTGGAAAAGTAATGAAACTCATCAGAAACAATAATCAATCACTCAAAAAAGGAAAGCAACTTACCTAAAAATAAAATTAACCAACTGGAAAAGGAAATCAAAAAATTAAATAAAATTAATAAAACTTGAAATTTAGAATTTGAAAAATGGAAATGAATTATTCTATGAGACACCAATATTCCATCAAACAAAATCAAAATAGCTTAAAAAATAGAAGAAAATGTTAAGTAACTCAGAAAAATTGACCCAGAAGAAATAATTTACAAATTACAAGAAAACCATAATCAGAAAAGGAGCCTGGACATTATTTTTTCAGTAAATTTTTATGGAAAACTTCACTAGTATTTTAGAATAAGAGGACAAAATAATCCTTAAAAGAATTCATTGATCACCCCCAGAATGAGATCCCAGAATAAAACCTTCAAGCAATATTGTAGCCAAATTTCAGAATTCTCAGCTAAAGGAGAAACTACTGCAAACAGTCAAAACGAAGTTGAATGCCAGGGAGTCCCAGTCAAGATTACACAGTACTTATTAGCTTCAACATTAAAGGATCAAAGGACCTGGAATATGATATCCCATAGAACAAAGGAGCTTGGATTACAACAAGAATCAACTACCCTGAAAAATTCAACAAATTGTTTCAGGGCAAAAGATGCATTTCTAATTAAAAAGGGGACTTTCAAACTTATCGGGTCAAAAGCACAAAACTGAATAGAAAATTTGATCTTCAAACACAAAACTCAAGAGATACAAAAGAAGATAAAGAAAAAGGGGGTTTGTCAAAAAATTTAAACTCTATATATCCTTACATGAGAAGACAAAACTTGTAACTCTTGAGAATTTTTTTTTCTCTTGGCATAGTTAAAAGGAGCATACTTGGCCAAAGCTAAAGGGATTAATGGATCATGAAGTTTTTTTTTTTTTTTTTTTTTGCTTTAATTGATACTTTAGCTCATGTGGATTGAATTCTGTAAGGATAGCTGGGGGGAGTGTACTTGGAAGAGGCTATGAGTATAAACTATAATTTGTTGATACTTATAGCTCTTGAGAATTATATTTGTAATAGTTCAGTTGAAGGGAATATATATGGACAGAGACTGTGACCATGAAGTAATTATGAGGTAACAATGCTTACAAATTAATTCATTCAATCAGCCTTTGAAAATTGTTCATCAGCACAAATGAATGAATGAATATACCTTGACAGAAGGCGTAAAACAATCAAGACATGAAAAGACGTAGGTGATGAATTAGAGGATAAATAACACCACATGGTGATGTACAAAGGACCTATTATAGCAGAGAGAGAGAGAAAAGAAGATATGAGGACTGCTTGAATCTTACTCTCATCGGATTTGGCTTAAAGAGAAAATAACACATTCACTAAATTGGATTTAGAAATTTATATTATCCTTCAAGTATTAGGAAGGGAAAGTTGTCCAGGGTCTTCTTCCCCAGACTCCCGAGTGAGCTCCTCAGTGGGCACTGCTTCAGGCGTCCCTGGTTTTTCCCTCCCCCGGGGATCAGCGAGGAGGGACTCAGGCAGACACGTCTTCAGGAGGCATATGTTTTATTAGGTGCAGAGGGATCCCCCGAATAGCTCAGGGCGCTGGATAATATAGGGAGTTATTTCCCGGCTGCCACCCCAATCCGCCCCGAGGGCAGAACCTACCACCCGATTGGAGCAAGCGACACAGGCCAACCAGGCGAAGCCACTGCTCCCCTTAAGGAGCCGTGTCTTCTCTGGGTTGGTCTGACCTCACTCCCGGGGAGGTCCTATCCACCCAGGCGGTCAGGGCCGACCCCCGACAACTCCCCCTTTTTGTTTAACATTAGTATGTCTGCCTTGAGTTGCTCAAGGGCCCAACGCCCCATTTTTATAAACAGAGAAAAAAGAAGGGGAAACAGGCAACATAGCAATAAGGCCATTAAACACCAAGCACCAAGAATCAACAAATAATGCATCCAATGATTAAGGTCTATCTTATTTATCCAATCAGGGAATAGACCGTGATCATCCTCCATATCTTTCTTATACTGATCTGTGATATTTCTTATGGTGTTGATTATTTTGTCTAACTCATCTAGATAGGTAGGTAGGCTAGTATGGTCATTCAGGGTTTGTATAGCCCTGTCAAGTTGTTCGCTAGCATTTCTGACTGCAGCTGTCATGCAAGCTGGTCGTTTAAGGACGTGATGACATGGTAGCCCATCTAGTAGCATCTGGGTTCTCACTAAGGTAGACAGGGCTTGTACAGCAGAGACTAGAGCACTCAGCTCTGTCTGGATTTCTCTATTTATTTGTTGCTGCATCGACCATGCTTGTGTAGTAGCTTGCATAAACCTCTGAAGGTCCTCTGCCAGGATGTGCATCTGGTTAGCTAGAGCCGAGATTTCTAATTGCTCCAGCATGGAAACTACAAGCTCAACTACGTCCAAAACTGGAAATTCCACATCCCTCTTATCCCTCTCCATCATAGCCATAAGAAATTCAGAATCTGCAAAGGGTTTTGACGTGCTTACAGGGAGGAAGGTTACAGGGGGTATCTGCAATAAGAAGATCAGGGTCTTATTTGACCCTACATACTCTGGCTTAAGGGTGTTAGTCATTGTTCCATTGTTACATGTAATGCTATAGTGCTCATCTGCCCATTTGAAAGAAGTATTGGTGCAGATGAGGAACATATCTGAGCTCCGAACAGTCACTGCTTGTGTGGTAAAGACATTACACCAATAGTCTGTCCTCTGTCCTTCGGGGCACACCCAATATAAGTCATAAAACAGTTCAGCCCAAAGGTTCCAGATGGTGTTGTTCACTTTGGCAGGGGCAGTGTTGTCCGTAGAATGAATGATGACATCGAAGGCTGCTGCAGCTTTCCAAAGGTGCGTCTGTGGTCTAGTACTGTTGTCTTTCATCACATGCGGGACTGGAGCGGCGAAGTAGGGGCCTGGGCCGCCATCCAGGAAATACACTTGAGTGCCGTTCACGTTGGGACCGTAGACTGGAACTCCTGTAGAACAAACCTGTACGGCTTCAAACATAGTTGGTGAAGGAGAGCATGGTGGTAGAGGGGAATGGGGTATTTCTTGGTTAGGGGACATTCCTGCAGCCACTCTAATCCTGTCCATAAAATTACAAGGGCCATCAGTTTTATTACTTTCCCAAGAGGCTTTAGTGGTATTGCATCCACCTCCCAGAATCCAATGCCACGTTTTATTGAACTCGCTCAAAGCCATTCTTCCTATATAACTGTTATTGGGCAGAGGGAGTGACGGGACATAGTGTATATCTCCTTTGGTCTTATCAACTGGCGTCAGATAGGCCACAGGCATAAGATGTTGGATCATAGAGAAATGCAAGAAGTCACCATGCCCAAGATTGCTATCTGGTCCATGAGGGGTTTCTTTAAGTGTTCCATTTACCACCTGAGCACAGAGCGGGTGAGAGCCTGTAGTAAGGCAAGATGCAAAGAAGTCAAAGTTACAGGGCTATTCAAATCATGTTTCTTTTCAGGAGGAGCCCCTTTAAGTCCTCCTAGCACTAGGTAGGCAGAGCCTGCTAACTGTAATTCCACTGGATCTCCTATCCATGTGGCCGGAACAACCGTAGGAAACCCTGGTATTACTGTCCAATAAGTAAAATGAGTGGCCTCAGTAAGATTTTTCCAATGAAGGGGAATGGATCGGGAGTCAATGGGTTTTAATCTGCTTAATATTCCTAGTATACTTAGCCATTTATGTGCCATCTTTGCTTTCTGCGTCCTGTTGAGGCGCTTCCGTCTGCTTTTTTGGTGGTTTCTCTTTATCTCCTGTACAGGTCCTGGTCCACCTGGTGGGGACTCAGCGTGTCCCTTCACCTGTGTGGAGACACAAGAATCCCTTTCCCCATACCATCACCTGGGCAGGACCATGCCACTGTCCTTCCTCATCTCTCCACCATACTGTCGTGGGTTTATTTTTTGTTAGGTTTTTTGTCTGTGTGTGTGTTTCTTGTGTTAGTGGAGTTTGTGGAGGTAGTATTTGTTTCATAGCAGGGGTAATGCCCTGATCATCACCGATCAAGTAATTCCTAGTAAAGACCGCAGTTGCTACCTGAACTGCAGTGAGTCTACCACGCACTCCTCCTTTTTGTTTAATGAGAGTGCGCTTCAAGGACTGATTGGCACGCTCCACAATGGCTTGACCGGTGGGGTTGTAAGGGATACCGGTAACATGAGTGACACCGAATTGGTGGCAGAAGCGAGCAAAAGCAGAGGAGGTATAGGCCGGGCCGTTGTCGGTTTTTAACAACCAAGGTATCCCGTGGGTGGCAAAGCAGTGAAGACAATGAGCTATCACATGGCGTACAGCCTCACCAGGCTGCAAAGTGGCCATAATAAAGTTAGAAAAAGTGTCCACAGTGACATGAATCAAGCTGGCCTGAAAGTGGGTGACATCCATCTGCCAAATATCATTAGGGGCCAGGCCCCGGGGGTTGGTGGCACGTACAGTCGGGGCAGGGCGGAAAGGGACACAATGCCTGCATTGTCGGACAATGCGACGTGCCTCTTCCTTAGGAAGACCATAGAGCCGTGCAAGTGTTTTTGCTGGGAGATGAAATGTGTCGTGAACAATAGAAGGATCTGCATACATGACTATCTCACTTTTGATATCAGGGTCAAGGAGAGCCGAATCAGCTATGGCGTTCCCTGCGTAGATTGGGCCAGAAGTGGACACATGAGATCTGACATGTAAGACATAGAGGGGGGTCAGAGCGGTGTAGGAGAGACCGTTGTGCTTGGTGTAAAAGATCTATGACTGCAGAATTGGACAAAGAAAGATCGCTAGCTGTTGCAATAAGACAAAGCAGTAATAGCTATCAGTGATTAAGTTAAAAGGCTCATAAGCACACAGTTCTAAGGCTATCACAATGGCCTGCAATTCATTCTTTTGAGCTGAGGTATATGGGGTTTGTAACACCTTCAATATCTTCCTGTCTGGAATATAAATAGATGCTCTATGGTGTTTGGTAGCATCCGTAAAAACATTGACTCCCTGTACTGGTTGAGGAACTACAGGGTTAAGGGGTATACTATAAAAACAATCCTTTATATCTATAACAGTTATGGGCCAAGTCTTTGGAATGGCAACTGGAGAAGGCAACCCAGGCTGGGTGGTACCCATAGGTTGTAGAGTGGCATTTACTTTTCTTAGATCTACTAACATTCTCCATTTCCCACTTTTCTTTTTGATTACAAAAACTGGGGAATTCCATGGGCTGGTGGATGGCTCTACTTGTCCAGCCGATAAAAGTCCTTGTACTATGTTAGCAAGGGCCTGTAATTTCTCTTTGGTGAGGGGCCACTGATCTACCCAAACCGGTTTGTCGGATCTCCACGTCAGTGGTATGGGTTGCGGCCCTCCAGTGACCCCTAGTGGTTTAAAGCTGTGTCTGTAGTTAGAGACAAGCCCAAAGTTTGCAAAACATCCCTCCCCCATAGGGACATAGGAATAGGAAGTACTAAAGGGCGGAAGATCCCTGCCACATCATCACTTCTCCATTTTAGAAATCTTAGGGATTTTTTTCGCCAAAGTTCCTCCTGAAACTCCCGTGATGTCTTGGGGAGTTTTTGAAAGTTTCCAACAGGGCTGCCAATCTTTTGTGGATATGACCGAGACATCAGCACCTGTATCAATTAAACCTACAATCTCTCTCCCCTCCACTATAAGTGGTAAAGTGGGACAGTGGGCTGATATAGTCTGTGTCCAGGCCACAAATGTGTCCTCATGGGTACGTTCTCTCCAATCCTTATCTATCCAGGGGAGGGAGATAGCAAGAGCAACAGGCTTACCGCCTTTTAGCTCTATTGGGTAATGATGGGGATTTGTAACAGTTATAGAAGTCTGGCCTGGGCTTAGGAGCTGTGTGTGGACAATGACCTGGGGAGCAAGAGCAGTTCCAATCACTAAACGGTGGAAGTCCCTAGGGGAGGCTTTAACAGTAGTCGTAGTCCATGGGCTCAATTCTGTGCTCTCTGAGAGGGGAATAGTAACTGAGGGATTTAATAGATCAGCCCTGGGGTCGGGCCCTCGGCTTCTCGACCCCTCTTCCCGTTTCCCTGCGGCCCATCATTGCTATACTTCTGGTTCTTATTTTTCTGTCTACAATGCTTTGCTATATGACCAGGTTTACCACAGACAAAGCACTTCATTGCACTCTTCTGAGAGTTACGGCACTCAGCTTGAAAGTGACCGGCCTTCCTGCAACGAAAACAATTTCCTTTACCCTTTAATCTAGGCACTAAGTTTGTGGTTTGTAAAGCATTAGCGAGGAGATTAATAGAGGTTTGGAGAGGGTCTGGGGGAGGTTCCTCATCTAGGGCTTTATCAATTATCTCCTCTAAGGAGGGGTCAGCAGGCAGAGTAGCTAGCAAGCCCTTTGAATGAGTTAGTCCTCCCTTTATTAACTGAATGATTAATGGTTGTGCTGCATTCCCTGTCCCGAATTTCCCTTCTACCGTGGTCTGCACTCTGCTGATGAAATCTACAGCAGACTCCCTATTCCTTTGTTTCAGTTGTTGCAGGGGAGTCGCAGCTGCTCGAGCCAATTTGTTCAAGGCATTTAGTCCTGCTATCTGCACTGCCCTGACAATGCATTCAGAAAGTTGTAATTGAGCATCCACAGTGTTAAATTGGCCACCTCCAGTGAGTTGGTTAGTGATTAAGTCAGAGTTATTTGGGTCTATGATCTCAGCCTGTAGCCTGGCCTCTCTGCGCCAGTAGGCAGCCCAGGCGGTGTAATGAGATGACTCCAACACCGCCTGTAAAGTTTCGTCCCAATCTGTGGGAAGCCAGGCGGCGGTCTGAATGTTAGAACTTATGAGCCGTTTTACATAGGCAGATCCTGGCCCATAATTATGGACTGCCTCTCTGAGATCTTTGATAAATTTGTACAGTATTGGGCGGCGAACTCTAACCTGTTGGCCGTTTTCTCTTTGCACAAATACTGGGTAAGCAGCTGCTGAGGAAGTAAGGTAGTCTAGGTCTTCTTCCTCTACTTCCTCCCCCTCCTCCAAAGCCTTATGAATGGCCTGCTGTAACCGAGTCCGGCGGGGTGTCTGGTTGGGGACGGTCGCCCCAGACCCTTCCTTTCCTGTCATCAGTGCATGTCTCCAGCCATCTGCACCCGGTCCGCATATCCCTTGCTTCTCTGTGTGTATATTCGTTTGTTTCACTATCTTAATTTCACTTTTTACCGGGGCAGGCGGCCGACTCGCGGCAGCCAATTCCTCCCAAGGGTATTTGGGGGCTGGTTCCCTCAGGTCGTCAAGCCCCTCATCTGGGGGCGGGGGCCATTCAGGTTCCCCTAGTAACGAGGGCCCTGTTTGTGTTTCTCCGTGCACGGCTCCCAGTGGGGGCTGCGGGTCAAGAGCCGGGGCCACCACGGAGTAAATCACAAAGTCCGTGTCCGATAGAAAGCCAGGTTTTTCTGTGTTATAAGAGGCCATTTGAGTTCCTACCACTCTCCATTTCTGAGGGTCAATGCCGGTGTGGGAGACCCAAGGGGAGACAACCAATATTTTTTCCACCCAATCCCTACAGTCTTTTATACGGACTCTTATGCCATGAGTCTTTACTAGTGCATGTACTTGACATGCTAATACTCCTGAATCCTCTGGCTGTAAATGCTTAGACATTCCTTTGCCCATGTTTACTCCCTCTAGGTGTCCCGTGGACCTAGGGTGTCTGCCTCTTCTGTTTTTACTTAAACAGGCTTACCTCACTCGGCGGGGTCTTCGGGTGTCCCTGTTCGGGGGCCAGTTCTGTGCGGGGTCTTCTTCCCCGGACTCCCGAGTGAGCTCCTCAGCGGGCACTGCTTCAGGCATCCCTGGTTTTTCCCTCCCCCGGGGATCAGCGAGGAGGGACTCAGGCAGACACGTCTTCAGGAGGCATATGTTTTATTAGGTGCAGAGGGATCCCCCGAATAGCTCAGGGCGCTGGATAATATAGGGAGCTATTTCCCGGCTGCCACCCCAATCCGCCCCGAGGGCAGAACCTACCACCCGATTGGAGCAAGCGACACAGGCCAACCAGGCGAAGCCACTGCTCCCCTTAAGGAGCCGTGTCTTCTCTGGGTTGGTCTGACCTCACTCCCGGGGAGGTCCTATCCACCCAGGCAGTCAGGGCCGACCCCCGACAGAAAGTGGTGGGGGGTGTGAAGGAAGGACTGATAGAAGGGAGGAAAAGAAGAACAGGAAAAGAGAAAAATGTGAGAAAAAGGAGGGTTTCTGATAGAACGGAAGAAAGAGTGAGGGAGGCAAACCACTGTGAAAGGAGGGGGGATTAAAAATGTAGGGGAGATAACATGAAGGATCACCAAGAGTTAGTAATAATAACTGCCAATGTGAATAGGATAAACCCTCCCATAAAATGGAAGTGAATAGCAGAGTGGATTAAAAAGCAGAATGCTACAATATGCTGCTTACAGGAAACACATGATGAAGTGCTAGAAGGAAGAAATATTAAATGCATACTTCTCAGATCATGATACAACAAAAAAGCATGCAAAAAATAAAGGGACATGAAGAGATAGATGTAAAATTAATAAGAAACTAAATAATCTAATTTTAAAGAATTAATGCATCAAACAACAAATTATAGAAATAAAAATTTCAATCAAGAAAATTATAATAAAGTGACAACATGTCAAAACTCATGGGATACAGGCAAAGCAGATAATAGGAAAACATTATACCTCTAAATGCTTACATGAATAAAAGAAAATTGAGATATATGAAAGTTTTCTATAATGCAATGGACATGCAACTTAAAAAAAGCTAGATTAAGAAGAAATTTAAAATCCCCAATTAAATACCAAATTAGAAATTCTGAAATATAAAGGAGAAATTAACAGCATCTAAATTAAGAAGACTATTGAAATAATGAATAAAGCTAAGTGTTAGTTGTTATTTAAAAAACCCAATAAAATAGATAAACCTTTGGTTAATTTGATTAAAAACAAAAAAAGCCCAAATTGCTAGTATCAAAAATGAAAAAGGTGAATTCACTATCAATGCGGAAAAAATCAAAAATAATTTATGCCAACAAATGTGTCAATCCTAAGTGTTATGAATGGTTATTTACAAAACTATAAACTGCCTAGTTTAAGAGAGGAAATAAAATAATTTAAGTAACTCATTTCAGAATAAAGAAACTGAACAAGTCATCAACTAAATATTTAAGAAAAAATCTCCAGGGTGAGATGAATTCAACAGTTAATCGTACTAATACTTAAGGAACTTGTTAAATTCTATAAAAACTATTTGAAAAAATAGTTGGAGATACACAAAATTCCTTTTATGATGCCATTATGGCACTAATACATTGACTAGGAAAAAAAAGAAAGAATATCATTTACCAATTTCTCTAATAAATATGGATAAAACATTTTAGATGTTAGAAAAGTGATTATAGCAACTTATCCCTCACTATGGTCCAGGAGGATTTATAATAGGAATTCAGTTGGTTCAATATTAGAAAAACTATCAGTATAATTGACCATATCAATACCAAACCTAATAGAAACCAAATTATTATTTCAATAGATGCTGCAATTGTTTTTGGACAAAATACAGCCCCCACTGTTCTTAAAAACATTAGAGGACATAGGAATAGATGGGTTTTTACTTAATATGATAAGCAGTCTCTATCTAAAGCCATCAAGTATTATATATAATGTGGATAAGGTAGAAACACTTCCACTAAGATCAGGAATAAAACTAGAATGTCTGTTATCACCACGATTATTCAATATGGTTTTAGAAATTTTAGCTTTAGCAATAAGAGAAGCAAAGAAATTTGAAGGAATTAGAATTGGTAAAGAAGAAGAAAAACTCTCATTCTTTTTTTTGTATTTTATTAAAGATTTTATTTGAGTTTTGCAGTATTTCCCTCAATCTTAATTCCCTGCCCCACCCACACAGAAAGCAATCTGTCAGTGTTTTGTTTCCATGTTGTACATTGATACAAATTGAGTGTGATGAGAGAGAAATCATATCCTTAAGGAGAAAACAAAAAGTCTTAGAGATAACAAGATCAGATAATAAGATATCTGTTTTTTTTCTAATTTAAAAGGAATAGTTCTTGAACTTTGTTCAAACTCCAGGGCTCCTTATCTGGATACAGATGGAATTCTCCATTGCAGACAGCCCAAAATTGTCTCTGATTGTTGCACTGATGGAATGAGCAAGTCCATCAAGGTTGAACATCACCCGCATGTTGTTGTTAGGTTGTGGAGTGTTTTTCTGGTTCTGCTCATCTCACTCAGCATCAGTCCATGCAAATCCCTTTAGGACTTCCCTGAATTCCTGTCCCTCCTGGTTTCTAATAGAACAGTAGTGTTCCATGACATACATATACCAGTTTGCTAAGCCATTACCCCCCAATTGAAGGACATTTACTTGATTTCCAAATCTTTGCCACCACAAACAGGGCTGCTATGAATATTTTTGTACAACTGATGTTTTTACAACTTTTCATGAACTCTTCAGGTCAAAGGATATGCTCATTTTTCTTGCCCATTGGGCATAGTTCCAAATTTCTTTCCAGAAAGGTTGGATGAGTTCACAGCTCCCCCAACAGTGTAATAGTGTCTCAGATTTCCCACAAACCTTCCAACAATGATCATTATCCTTTCTAGCCATATTGGCCAGTCTGAGAGGTGTGAGGTGGTACCTCAGAGAAGCTTTAATTTGCATTTCTCTAATAATTAATGATTTAGAGCAATTTTTCATATGGCTATGGATTGCTTTGATCTCCTCATCTGTAAATTGCCTTTGCATGTCCTTTGACCATTTGTTAATTGGGGAATGGATTTTTTGTTTTAAAAATATGACTCAATTCTCTGTATATTCTAGAAATGAGTCCTTTGTCAGAAACATTAGCTGTAAAGATTGTTTCCCAATTTACTACATTTCTTTTGATTTTAGTTACAGTGGTTTTATCTGTGCAAAACCTTTTTAATTTAATGTAATAGAAATCATCTAGTTTGATTTTTGGTGATGTTCTCCATCTCTTCCTTAGTCATAAACTGCTCCCCTTTCCATCGTTCTGACAGGTAAACTAGTCCTTGATCTTCTAATTTGCTTAGAGTATTGTTTTTTTTATGTCTAAGTCTCCTGTAACCATTTGGATCTTATCCTGGTAAAGGGTGTGAGGTGTTGGTCTAATCTAAGTTTCTTCCATACTAACTTCCAATTTTCCCAGCAGTTTTTATCAAAGAGAGAGTTTTTATTCCGCCAGATCCTTGGGTTTATGAAACAGCAGATTACTATAATCATTTCCTGCTAATGCACCTAGTCTATTCCACTGGTCCACCATTCTATTTCTTAGCCAGTACCAAACAGTTTTGATGACTGGTGCTTTATAATGTAATTTTAGATTGGGTAGGGCTAAGCCCCTTTCTTTTGCACTTTTTTTTCATTAAATTGCTAGAAATTCTTGACTTTTTCTTTCTCCATATGAATTTACTTACAACTTTTTCTAACTCATTAAAGTGATTTTTAGGAATTTTTATTGGTAGGACACTAAACAGGTAGTTTAGTTTTAGTAGCATGGTCATTTTTATTATATAAGCTCGACCTACCCATGAGCAGTTGATATTTGCCCAATTATTTAGAGCTGATTTAATTTGTGTGAGAAGTGTTTTATAATAGTTTTCAAAAAAGTTTCTGAGTCTGTCTTGGAAAATAGACTCCCGGGTATTTTATATTGTCTGAGGTTACTCTGAATGGAATTTCTCTTTCTAGCTCTTCCTGCTGTATCTTACTAGACATATATAAAAAAGTTGAGGATTTCTGAGGGTTTATTTTATAACCTGCAACTTAGTTAAAATTGCTAATTGTTTCCAGTAGTTTTTTTGGATAATTTTTTGGGATTCTCAGGAAAATCATCATGCCATCTGCATAGAGTAAGAGTTTTGTCTCTTCCTTCCCAATTCTAATTCCTTCAATTTCTTTTTCTTCTCTAATTGCTGAAGCTACCATTTCTAATATGATATTGAATAGTAGTGGTGATGATGGGCACCCTTGTTTCATCCCTGATCTTATTGGAAATGCCTCTAGCCTCTCCACATTGAATATAATGCTTGCTGATGGTTTCAGATAGATACTGCTAATTATTCTAAGAACAGACCATTTACTTCTATACTCTCTAATGTTTTTAATAGGAATGGGTACTGTATTTTGTCAAAAGCTTTGTCAGCATCTATTGATATGATCATATATTTTCTGATAGGTTTGTTGTTGGTATAATTGAGTATACTAACAGTTTTCCTAATATTGAACCAACCCTGCATTCCTGGGATAAATCCTACTTGATCATAATGTATTATCCCAGTGACAACTTCTTGTAATCGTTTTGCTAAGATTTTATTTAAGATTTTTGCATCTCTATTCATTAGGGAGATAGGTCTATAGTTTTCTTTCTCTGTTTTATCTCTTCCTGATTTAGGTATCAGCACCATATTGGTTTCATAGAAAGAGTTATGCAGAGTTCCATCTTTCCCTATTTTTCCAAATAGTTTATATAGGATTGGAACCAATTGTTCCTTAAATGTTGGTAGAATTCACTTGTGTATCCTTCTGGCCCTGGATATTTTTTCTTGGGGAGTTCAATAATTGTTTGTTGAATTGCTTTTTCTGATATAAGGTTGTTTAGGTATTTAATCTCCTCTTCATTTTACCTGGGCAACTTATATTTTTGTAAATATTCATCCATTTCACTTTGATTATCAAATTTATTGGCATAGAGTTGGGCAAAATAATTTCAAATTATTCCTTTAATTTCCTCCTCATTGATGGTAAGTTCGCCCTTTTCATTTGTGATACTAGCAATTTGGATTTCTTTTTTCTTTTCTTTTAATCAAATTCATCAGAGGTTTATCAATTTTATTGGCTTTTTCATAAAACCATCTTTTGGTTTTATATATTAATTCAATAGTTTTTTTGCTTTTGATTTTATTAATTTTCCTTTAATTTTTAGTATTTCTAATTTGGTATTTAATTGGGGATTTTTAATTGTTCTTTCTCTAATTTTTTAGTTGCATATTTGGTTCATTGATTTCCTATTTCTCTAATTTATTCATGTAAGCATTTAAAGATATAATAAATCCCCTGAGAGCTGCTTTGAGTCAATCCCATAGGTTTTTGGTATGTTGTTTTATTATTGTCATTATCTAGGATAATATGATTAATTCTTTCTATAATTTGTTTTATGGTCCCCTCATTCTTTAAAAGGAGGTTATTCAGTTTCCAGTTGGTTCTGGGTCTATATCTCCTTGTCCCAGTATTTCATATGACTTTTATTGCATTGTGATCTGAGAAAGATGTATTCACTATTTCTGTCTTTCTGCAGTTGATCATTAGGTTTCTATGTCCTAGTACATGATCAATTTTTGTATAAGTTCCATGTCCTGCAGACAAAAAGGTATATTCTTCCTATCCCCATTCAATTCCGTCCATAAGTCTACCATATCTAGGTTTTTCTAAAAATCTATTTACCTACTTAACTTCTTTCTTGTTTACTTTTATGATTCGATTTATATGGATCTGAGAGCAGGAGGTTGAGGTCTCCCACTAATAGAGCAAAACTCCCATTCTTAACAGTTAATACAATCTTAAATTCTTTAGACCTCCAAAAAATATCTAGAAATCTATTTAAAACAATTATCAATTTTAGCAAGTTTGCAAGATATAAACTAAACCTACATACATCATCAGCATTTCTGTACATTATTAACAAGTATAGCAGCAAAAGAGAGAAAGAGAAATTCCATTTATTCTAATTGTAAGCAACATAAAATACTTGGGAGTTTATCTACCAAGTTGAACTCAGAAATTATATGAAAACAACTATAAAACCATTTTCAAACAAATAAATAACTGAGCAAATGTCAATTGTTCATGGGTAGGTTGATCTATTGAAAGAAAAATTGCAATTCTGACTTAATAAAATTACTTATTCAGTGGCATACAAATCAAAGTATAAAAAACATTTTTATACAGGGCTTGAAAAAATAGAAATTAATTTGATATGGAGGAACAAAAGATCAAGAATATGAAGGGAATAAATGAAATTGGCCTAGTCATACCACTTCTAAAATTATATTATAAAATATTATATATCAAAAACTGCTTGGTGCTAGTTAATAAATAGATGTTTGAGTACTGAACAGATTAGATACTAAAGAAACAATGTAAACAACTATAATATTCTGCTGTTTGATAAACCAAACGATTCAAGTTTCTTTGATAAGAACTCCCTCTGAAAAAAAAAAACTGCTGGGAAGATGGTATGACAGAAACAAGGCATAGACCAATATCTCATACTCTAATGCAAGATAAATTTTAAATGGGTACAAAATTCAGTCATAAAATATGATGTCATAAACCAATTAGGAGAATGAAGAATAGTTTACCTGTCTGGTCTATGGAAAGAGGAGCAGTTTAGGATGGATGAAAGAAAAGATGGAAAACATTTTAAAATGAAAAACGGATCATTTTGCCTACATTTAATTGAAAAGGTTTTTGCACAAATAAAACCAATGCAAAAAAGATAAAAAGGAAGGCAGTAAGTTGGGAAACAATTTTTACAATTAATGTTAGTGAAAAAGGATTCATTTCTAAAATATAGGGAGAACTGGGTCAAATTTTTCACAATACAAATCATTCTCCAATTAATAAAAGGTCAGAGGATATGCACAGGCAGATTTTACTTAAAGTAATTGAAGTTATATATAGTCATATGAAAAATGTCTCAAATAATTATTGGTTATAGAGAATTGTAAATTGTAACAACTTTGACATACCACCTCAAACTTTTCAGATTACCTAAGATGGAAAAAAAGGAAAATGATTAATGTTGGAAAAACTGTAGGAATTAATTAATTAATGGAGGAAAACTGAGTCACTGATGCATTGATGGCATTCTTGTGAACTGAAACAAACTTTTTGGAGGCCAATTTGGAACTATAACCAAAGGGCAACAAAACTGTTCATACACTTTGATCCTGCAAGAATACTATTAGGTCTATATACCAAAGAAATCATGCAAAAGGGAGAAAGACCTACATGTACAAAAATATTTATAGCAGCTCTTTTTGTAGTGGCAAAGAATAGGAAATCAAGGGGATGCCCATCAATTGGGGAATGAGTGAAGAAGTTATGGTATATGAATATTATGGGGAACCTTTGTTCTTTATGAAATCGTGAGTGACCAATCTTAGAAAATCCTGGAAAGACTTGCATAAACTGATGCTGAGTGAAGTAAGCAGAGCCAGGAGAATATTGTCCACATTAATGCCAACACTGTGAGATGAATCAACTACAATGGATATACCTTCCCTCAGCAGTTCAATATTGAAGACAATCCTGAGAAATCTGTTATGGAAAATGATCTAGAAGAAAAACAAAAACAAAACTAAAAGCAAACAAACCAAAAACAACACTCTGGAGTCTGAATGCAAAGCAAAGCATCCTCTTCTTTTAAAAAAATCTTTTTTGTTTTTTCTCTCATTTTCAAGGATTTTTCCCCCTTTTAATCTAATTCCTCTTTCATAACATGATTAATATGGAATTATATTAAACACAGTAGTATATGTACAACTTTTACTGGATTGTTTGCTACCATGGGGTGGGGGCATGAAAGGGGAGGGTGATAGTAAAATGGGGAACTTATACTTGCAAATGAATGAATATTGAAAGCTATCTTTGCATTTAATTTGAAAAATAATATATGTATTTTAAAAAGAAACACACAAATAAATATATTAAAATGGAAATCTCACTTCTTACCTGTTTCGTGTTATGGAATATTTGGTGAAGAAATGAAAATTGCCTATTTTTTCATTGTCATCCTCATTTCCCATTAGGCAAAAAAAAATTGTATTCTATATATAAGTTCCTAATTCTCACCTCCTGTGTTTTTAGATAATGTTAAAGACATAGGTAAAAAATTTACTTTCTTAGTTTCACTTTACTTCCTTCTCCATCTGGAATTTACTCATGCAGTGGAAATCAAATTAGGGTGACTATTGGTTTTAAAGTTTTTTAAAACCTTTCTACAGCTCTCTTGGGGAGTATAAAACAGTTAACTTGACTAAATCAATTATATAATATGATGATAGCACATTGCTATTACCATTTGATACTCTAATTATGCTACATTTATGGAGTATTATCCTATTTGACTTTAATAGTACTTGTAAGCCATTCTAATCTATCAACTTTCTTCTTACATTTTTAAATGTAATTGCAATCAAAACACTTGAACCCATCAAATTTGCCACCAAAATTATAACCAGATAAAATGTCCTTAATAAAACTGATATAATAAAATTTTAATTATTTTGAGTAATTATGAAACACTTTTGTTCAAAAACAGTATCTAATTTTGTAATTAATTCTCATAATTATTCAAAGGGAGCTAGTTTAGAGAAAAAATGTCAAGTTCATTCAACTTAAATGTGTACCCACACAAAAAACAAAAATAAAAATAAAAGCAAAACAACCCTTCTAGATTTGATGAACCTTTAATAAAACTATCTCTTATGTATCTCTTTTCCTTAATTCTAAGTCCCCATATCAAAAATCACTAATTTTAAACATGTTTATCGAAATATGTATGTATAATATTAACCTGACTGTTCACCACTGTAGGGAAGGGGATGGGAAGGGAGGGTGGAAGGAAATTTTGCAACTTAAAAATATGCATTTGCATATTGATGAATGTTTAAAAAATGAAATATGTGAACCTAAAAAATAAAATATTTGAAACCAATGTAATGCTATTAGCATTAATTTTGTGCTACTGATTGGTTTGTTTTCTTTTGGAGGATAAATATCAAGTCTCATGAATCTAGGAAGAGGATAAATATGGAAAAGTTCGGGGCACTCTGTTGTTCTTTGTTTTGGATTTGTCACAAACTTTACCCTTTTTTACCATTTTTAATTATTGCTGAAAAAGTCAAAGGGAGATAACAAGAAATAAGTACTATTTAAGTTTCAATATGCCAGATACTACTAAAATATAGAGATACAAAGACAAGCTCAAAAATGGACAAGGTGTGGGAGAGGAGGTACCCATATTGTTAAGGTTTGGAGATTCAGAAATTAAATCTAAAAACATGACTGACCTGAGCTTATCCACAAAATGGAGATGTTTCCCTAGCATTCTTTTCTTCTTTCGTCAGTAGGTATATAAAAGTATGTTCTGAACTATTTCAAATAATTAAAATGGGTATTTATTTTTAGTGATTTAATCATATTCACCAGAGAGACTTCAATTCCTTTATCTTAAAATTAGCAAAGAAAATTCAAAATTTAAGAGTCATTTAAACTCTCTAAAGAAATTCTTGGAGGAAATCAGAGACTGAATACCACAAATCTATTTTAATAATAATAGCCAGTCAAAGCTATGGAAGTTTATCAAACATTACAGGGTCTGGTAATTTTCTTTGCCATATAATACAGTATAATCTCCTTCTGCTTTCTTTTCTACTTCCTGCTCAGGGTCAATAATCAAATCAATATTTTCTAATTCTTTTTCTTTTCTTAGGTGAATGGTGTTACAACTTACTGTCCTATAACTCTATGAAGAGTTCCTAAAATTCTAATTCATAGTTTAGTATGTCTAAAATTCATTTATATGCACACTACTGTTTCCTCATTCCCATCTTTGTCAAGTCCGTATCCCATGAGTTCATGCATCTATGTATCCTGCCCTTCCATTGTTCCCCATTATCAGCACACTGTCCTTCATATGAAATATTTAAACCACTCTCTAGAAATTACTTTTGTAATTGGAGATTAAAAATAGTTGTCATTTTGCTATTTTTTCCCAGAATGACAAGCATGCTGTGTAATCACTGAGGGAGACTTGAATTATCATGATCTTTGGGTCAGAAGACAGACATATCACAACATGAAATTTTGAGAAAGGTACCCACATTGTGGGGGTTGGTGTGGAGATAAAGACTGCTTGAGTGAAAAAAAATGTTAAGTCTTGGAGACAATTTCCTCAGGCTTATCTAGGATTTAACAAACTGAGCTGGAGAGAAGCTGAAGGAAAGAATCAACAGATGAGGACAGGAGAGCTGAATAATAGAAATTAAGGGCAAGTTTAAAGTGGACCTCTAGATTTATATGTATAACTCAGAGCAAAGAATCTAGTTGCTGGCTATATCCTATAGGTTTGAGGAAAATTTAAAAAAGCAAACTATTCTTACCACTTTTCCCTTCCTCATACCTTTCCGGTAAAAGGCCTTGTGGCATATATTCTTTTCACTTTTCATACTCTGATTATTTTATGTTTCTTTATTTCCTTCAAATTTCATGAAAAATCGAATTCAATATTAGGATGTATTGTGTTGTCTGCATACATTTACATATACATATACATGCACGCATAGCATGTTAGTTTCAAGCCGAGAAAAAAAGAAGCCAGAAACAAGCTAAATATAAACAAAATTTAAACAATTCTTGGCAATTTTTCTAACTGGAGATTCTTGGCATAAGTAATTTTATCAGTAACTTTTAATTTGGAAAAAAGCATTATAAAAATAATAGAAAGGTGCCAAGTAAACCTGAAGATCATTATACTGTCCCTGGAATAAACCATCATTTCTATAACAGAGTAAGGTAGGTTAAATCTCTGGCTTACAATATTAGAAATTTGGGAGACCTCTGGAGCATAGCCAAGATGGTGGCTTAAAACTATCATACTCTTGGAGCTCTTCCCTTCAAAACATTAAATGAAGCTTCCTCACAGACATTAAACCTACAAATATCAACCAAAAAAGGATCAAAACAAGTTTTCAACAGTATACATCATGGAGAATTTATGGTGAAGATCTGTCTCTTTTGGGGGAAAGTAAAACCCAGATAGGTGGGAGAACAGGATAGTCAGTGGAAGGTGTTTAGCCACAGTGTAGCTCAGGTCCTGGTAGCTAGACAATGGCCCAGGTCCTGGCCTAGATGGATCTTAGACCAGGCATGAAGGTTCTAACCCCAGACAAAATCTGAACACTGGGAAAGCTGGGGATAAAATACAGGACTGAATTGAGAACAAACTACTGTATAGGGAAAGCTGGGACATAAACATGGAAACAAATCTCTGTATGACCAAAGCCGGGAATACTTAGCCATCAGTATGCTTAGTGAGTATGCTTAGAACATGAACATGTCATGAAGAGATTTTGTTTTGCTTAACACTGTTGTTAAAATTGCAGGGGATATGATTGGGGGCAGGGTATAAATGGTTCATGAAATAATTTGGCTTTGCCTGATGCTTTGACTCATGAGGATTGTGTTTTGATGGAGGGTAAGGTATAAAGTGACTAAAATTTGATGTGATTCAAGCCTCTTGAGAAGTATATTTCTAATGATACATAAGAGGGAAGGGTATTTAGTGACTTTGGGGCAATGCTGCTTATCAATCAAATAAGTAATCAATCAATCAACATTGGAAAATAATACTACTTTTCAGATCACATAAAAAAAGTATATTTTGACAAAAGGGCTATAAATACAAAATAAGTTTAAAACAATAAAAGCAGAAAAAGAAGAACTATTATAGGAGAAGCCTAGGTGTTAGTTACTTAACACCAGTTAAAGAAGCACAAAGAGGGTGTGAACGTTGAGTATTTTCTACTCAATAGAATTGGCCAAGAGAGAGAAAAGCATACATTCCCAAATGGATTTAGAAAACTATCCTACCCTACAGAGAAGTAAGGGAGGGGAAAGGGAAAGAAAAGGTAAGAAGGGACTGATAATTAATTGAGAAGGTAAAGGTAAAGAAAGGAGGAAAACATTGGAGAGGAGAATAAGAAGGAAGGAAATAGAAGAGTATAAACAAGGTAAGATAGTGTGGAGAATTAGTAGAATTAGTCATCTTAATGGGATGAATTCTCCCATTAAACAAAAGTGATTAGCAGAATAAATTGAAAACCAGAATCCTACAAGAAGAAATACATTTTAAGAAGAGAGATACACATAGGGTAAAGGTAAAAGACTGGAGTAAAATATATTATACTTCACGGAAGTAAAAATTTAGGGGTAGTGATCTTGATCTCAGACAAAACAAATACAAAAATAGATGTCATTGAAAGAGATAAGGAAGTAAACTACATCTTCTTCAAGGGTACTATAGGCAATGAAGTTATACCATTATTAAACATTTGGCATTCAAATTCTTAGAGGAGAAGCTGACTGAATTACAAGGAGATAGCAAAACTACAATAATAGGGAACCTCAATCTATCTCTCTCTCAGAACTACATAAATGTAACCAAAATAGAAAAGAAGAAAGTTAAGACGGTGAATAAAACTTAGATATCATAGATCTCTAGAAAACCTGAATGGAGATAGAAAAGAATATACATTTTTCCTTGCAATACCTGGCACCTATACCAAAATGGATCATGCACTAGGACATTGAAAACCTTACAATCAAATATAGATAGACAAAAATAATAAATGTATGCTTTTCAGATCATGATGCAACAAAAATACATAATAATGGGCCATGGAAAGATGAACCAAAAATTAATTGGAAACTAAATGACTGTTTTTAAAAAAAAAACAAGTGGATCAAGAAGCAAATCATGGAAAATAATCATTTCATCCAAGAAAATGATAACAGTAAACACCAAACCAAAATTTATGTGATGCAGACAGAGCATTTTTTAGGTAAATTTCATATCTCTAAATCCTTTATGAATAAAATAGAGAAATAGGAGATATATGACTTATGTATACAACTAAAAAAGGTGGAAAAACCACAAATTTAACATCTCCAATTAAACACCAAATTGCAATTCTGAAAATCAAAGGGGAAATTAAATTAAAATTAATACAATTGAAATCAAGAAATCCATTTATCATATAAACAAAGCTAAGAATTTGTTTTGTGAAAAAACAATGAAACAGATAACCTCGGTTAGTGTGATTAAAAAAAGAATACTAAATTACCAGGATCCTCACTACCATTGAGGAGTAAATTAAAGAGATAATTCAGTGCTATTTTGCCCAACTGAATGCCAATAAATTTGATAAACTGAATGAAATGGACAAATATTTACAAAATACAAACCAGAGATTAACAGGAGAGGAAATAAAATAAATAACTGTATTTCAGAAAAATAAATTTAAAAAAAACTATCATTAAACTCTCTAAGAAAAAGTCTCCAAGTCCAGTTGGCTTTACAAGTGTATTCTACCAAATATTTAAGGAACAATTAATTCCAATTCAACATAAACTATTTAAAAATGAGGAGAAGAAGGAATGCTGTCCAAGTCCTTTTACTGCAACAATATGGGGCTAATAGCTAAACCAGGAAGAGTCAAAAACAGACAAAGAAAATTATAGACCAATCTCCCTAATGAACATTGGTACAAAAATCTTAAATAATATTTTAGGAAAGAGATCATATCAAGTTATTACTAGGGTCATACCCCATGATCAAGTAGGATTTGTACCATGTAGGCAGCCATAAAAACACATGCAACATAATTGAATATATCAATAAAAAAACCAATAGAAATTATATGATTATCTGAATAGATTATTAAAGTTTTTTTGACTTCACAATATCCATTGTTAATGAAAACACTAGGAAGTACAGGAATAAATGGTGTTTTTCCTTAAAATAATAGGTAGTATCTATCTAAAAAACAGCAACAAATAGTATATGTCATGGGAATAGGACATGAGCATTTCCAATAATATCATGAGTGAAACACAGATACCCATTGTCATCATTACTACTCAACAAAGTATTAAAAATGTTAGCTTTAGCAACTAGAGAAGAAAAAAATAAGTTGAAGGACTTAGAATTGGCAAGGAGGAAGCAAACCTTTCACTTATTCACTATACTTAGAGATCCCTAGAAAATCATCTTAAAAACTACTTGAAAAAATTAGCAAATTCTGCAAAGTAGCAGGATATAAAATAAACCCACAAATATCATCAGCATTTTTATATCTGTCCAAAAAACCCCATAGGGCAAGAGATAGTAAAGGAAAATCCATTTAAAGTGACTGCAGGCCTCAATAAATACTTGGGAATATACCTCCCTAGACAAACCCAGAAACTGTATTAAATATAATTACAAAACACTTGTCACACAAATAAAATCAGATCTAAACAATTTGAAGTGTCACTTGCTCATGGTTAGGTCAAGCTAATATAATAAAAGAGACAATTCTACTAGAAATTGCATTTCTTATTTAGGGCTGAACAAATCAAACTATAAAATAACTCATCTCCTGAGATTGACAAAATAGTAACAAAATTCATCTGGAGCAACAGAAAATCTATAATATCAAGGGAGATGATAAAATAAAGTATAAAGGAAGATGACCTATATTTGTCCAGCCAAAACTATACTATAAGGTGTCAGTCATCACAATTGTTTTGTACTGGTAAAGAAATAAAGTAACGGACCAGTGGATTAAGACAGTTACCAAGATTTGTAACAAATGATTTCTAATCTGTTGTTTGACAAACCCTTCTCGGGAAAGTACACATTATTTAACAAATATTGTTGAGAAAACAAAAATAGTACTGCAAAACTAGGGATAAACTCACATCTCACACCCTGTACCAAAATAAGTCGAAATGAGTACAGGATTTAGACATAAAGGGTGATACCATAGACCACCTAACAGATCAGCAAATACACTATCTGTCAGAACCATGGAAAAGAGAAAAAAACATGACCAAACAAATAATTACAAATGGCAGAATGGATGATTTTGACTATATTAAATTTAAAAAATGCTACTAGGAAACCAATGCTGTCAAGACTAGAAGGAAAACAAAAAGCTGAGAAACAATTTTCACAGCTAGGGTTTCTGATAAAGGTCTAATTTCTAAAACATAGATAATTGAATGAAACTTATAAGGTTATAAGTCATTCTCCAATTGATAAATGGTCAAAGGATATGAATAGACAGTTTTCAAATGAAGAAATTAGGTATATATGTATGTATATATATATATATATATATATATATATATATATATATATATCTTTATTATGTCTGTGTGCACATAATCATATGAAAATCTGCTCCATATCTTTACTGATTAGAGAAATGCAAATTAAAACAACTATGAGGTACCACTTCACACCTAACAAATTGGCCAAGATAACAAAAAGTGCAAATGATTAATGTTGAAGAGGTTGTAGGAGGATTGAGACATTAATTGATAATGGAGTTGTGAACCAATCCAATTGTTCTGGATAAAAGAATGGAACTATGTCCAAAGAGCAATAAAACTGATAAAACTCTTTGACCCAGCAATACAACTACTAGGCCTATATCCAGAAGAAATCATAAAAATTGGGATAAGTACTACATGTTCCAAAATAATCATAGCAGTTCTTTTTGTAGAGGCAAAGAATTGTAAATTGAGGGAATGGCTGAACAAGTTATGACCTATGAATGATATGGAGTATTATTGTTCTATAAGAAACCATGAATGATTAGACTCTAGAGATACATGGAAGGAATTTCTGAAACTGATGTTGAGTGAAGGGAACAGAACCAAGCAAAGATTGTACACATTAACAATAATATCGTGAGTTGATCAGTCTTGATGGATACACCTCCTCAGCATTTTAGAGACCTTGGAGAACTCTGGATGACCTGCTATGGATAATGCCATCCACACCCAGATACAGACCCAAAGTAAACAAAGAAAAAAACTACAGAATGTAATGAAAATTATGTTCATTTTTTTTAGTTTAGTTAAACTTTTTATTTAATATTACATCATTGGAGTCCTTGGATTCTTTTTTTTCTTCCTCTTTCTTCTCCTCAGCTGGGACAACTGTGCTATCTGGAGAATCACCTCTAACTGGGTCAGCACCACCAGCTGCTGGGGCAGGTCCGCCAATTACTACATTATAGATTGTCCAATATTCACATTGGACAGAGCCTTTACAAATGATATAGGTCACAATTGATCAACATTTACACTTGCCTCTTTAATGAAGACATTAATTTTATACTGCTTAACTGTATATTGCCAAGTGAGGTCAGAGATGGTCATTTCAGGAGATGGATGAGGAGCCTTGCTTGTATTGGGGCTAGACTTCAGCTGGAATGAATTCATCCCAAAGTTACCTTAGCTTCTGAAGAAGACAGCTGAAGAGTTATGATTAGTTTTATTTTATTTTATGTTATTTCATTTTGATTTTGTAAGACAATGGGTTTAAGTGACTTGCAAAGGTCAGAAAGTTTAGTAAGTATTAAGTGACTGAAGTGAATTTGAACTCAGGTCCTCCTGACTTCAGGTCTGTTGCTCTACCCATTGTGACACTTAGCTGCCTCCACTATATTCATTTTTTAAAAATTTCTCTTATGCTTTTCATTTCTATCTCATTTCTTTCTCCTTAGTCCTAATTCCTCATGCAGAAAACATGTTAACACACATGTTAAACATAATTATAAATGTGTTAAACACAATTATACATGTACAATGTTCACTAGACTGTTCCCCACAGAAGGGATATGGGTGGGAAGAGAGGGATGAAGAAAATTGTGTAACATAAATATGCATGTGTATGAATGGTGAAGAACTTTCATAACATGTAATTGACAAAATAAAATATATCAAGTTGAAGATCATGCTGCAGAGGTCAGAAATCAATGAGTTCACACTCTATATTTATAACAATAGGGTAATAGTCAAGACTTGGAATTGTGTGACTCTTGACCATACAGAAGAGAACTTTACTTTTCACAATAATATTAATCAATGTTATATTTTCTTTTATTTTAAATTTTTTGTACATGTTATTTATTTTCCTGAAATAAAATGTTAAGATAATTGAAAGCAGGCACCATTTCAATTTTCCTTTTTATTCCCAAGTCCAATATGGTTGTTGTAATATGGTACAAGATTAATAAATGTTTTAATCATACCATTAAATTTTAAATTTAGGGAATGTTCATCAATTGAAGACAAACTAAAGAAATGACGAATGTTTATCCTTAAGGGAAGCTGACCTATAGAAAATAAGACATCTTGATGAAAATTCAAAGGGCATATGTAAAATACAAGTAAGTTTTTTTCTTATTTTTCATTGCAGAGCAAGCTTGTTTTCAAAATGGGTTTTAATTAACCTTAGTTTATATGTTTATATGTTAAATTATGAATCTTGCCTTTAAAAATAGAAATATACTCACTGTAATTAACTGAATTACTCAAAGTACTTAAGGTTATGGGGAAAAGATGAATATTATAATAGCTTCCTAATTGCTCTCAAGTCTTTTCATCTTTTCTAATCTTTCCTATATAGTTGCTATAGTGATTTTTCTTAAGATTGCCTGACTATATTACTCCCCTACTTGTCAAAATTCAATGACTTTCTATTGTCTTTACAATACAATATAAAATACTCTGATTTTTAATGCAACCTCTTTCCAAACTTAGAGATTATTCCCCTTTGAGCACTGTGCTGTCTAAACAAATTGTTCCTCATACATGACATCAAGTCACTTATCTCCTAGATGTCCCACGCAATTGAAAAACAATCCATCTTCCAAAACGTTTTTTCTTCAAAATTATGTTCAGTCCCTACCTTATACAGAAATCTGTATCTATTTCCCTACATTGATATATCTCACTGATATCCTGTTAAACACTCAAAATTACCTTGAAATCATTTTGTATATTTTAGGTGAATCCTTATTCATGTATGTGATATGAATATAAACTCCATGAGGACAAGAACTATTTCATTTCTTGCCTAAAGCTATTCTTTTAAAAATGTATGGGAAACTGAACTTGTACCATGTGACCTTATAAGTTATTTAACTGTATAAACTACTAAGGGATCCAAAAATATTTACTTATACTTTCAGTGATAGAGAAGATGCTTTGCTCTAATGCATTTCATCACCCTTTGAGATATCTCTAAGAAGGTTTATCCTTTTGTCTTTAGAATCCTAGGGATAAACAATATCTGGCATATAGTAGCTAATAAATATTAATTGATTGACTGGTTTTTGACTTCACTCAGGAGAATGAGGCCACATTTGTCTACATTTTATATATTTTCATGACATCAATTTAAAGTATGACATACTCATGGAGAATAAGATTTGGAGTCAAGAAGTCCTGAATTCAAATATATATACTCATGCAGGTTTCTGTATGCAAATCACTTATCTTTCATGTCCCTCAATTTTTTCATCTGAAAAATGAAGAAAATGATACCACCTACTTATCACAGTAGCACTCTGAGGATAAAATGGAATAATGTGTTAAGCACCTTTGAGAAAGAGTAAGTGTTTTTCAAATTGAATCTCACTGGACAGTTCAAGAAATACTTATAGTCAGATATCTTATTTTTTGTGGGTCAACTTCCCTTAAAGATAACATTTCCCTAGTTTGTTATCATATTCCACATAACAACAAAGAACAGTAGAGCAGCAGCCTTTAAGAAATTTTTGCTAAGGAAGAATTTAAAAAGTGACAATTTCTTTTATCTTATAAAATACACAGAAAGGGAGATCAAAATAAGATTTCAGAAAATTAGGAATAGACTCAAAAGACAAATGATAGCCAAAGACTTTAGTGAATTAAACTATAGAGAAAATGGGATGAAAAAGAAAAGAGGTTCATTACTATCTAATCTACTGTGTATGCACATCTATATGCATATAAACATGCATATATTTCCCTATATTTATGTGTGATATAGACATACCCATATCCATATAGACATATACATATTGCAGAAATGGGCAAAGCTCTTAAGTGGATTAATGTAGAAACAATGGCAGGACCAGGCCAAGGACAAACACACAAAAAAGGAAATTGATATCAATTTGATAGTTTTGAAAGCATTGAGGACTATTCAAACAGAAGTTTTAAAATAATAGTGATAAATATAATGATTAGTGGAGCAGCTAGGTGGCACAATGTATAGAGCACCAGCCTTGGAGTCAGGAAGACCTGAATTCAAATCCAGTAGCCTCAGATATTTAATAACTACCTAATTGTATGAGCTTAAGCAAATCACTTAATTCCACTGCCTTGCAAAAGAAGGAAAAAAAATAATGATTAGAAAATAATTTATGTTAAAAATATAAGGTGTACCTGGGAGGAAATAGCAGTTATTTAACCTTTTTCCCTATACACACATATCAAAGATATCTTTGATGTCAACCTGAGAATATTAATTATTTCCCCCAGATATTTAGGTATAAATAAAACAGACCAGGGGCAGTTAGGTTGCACATTGGATAGAGCACCAACCCTGGAGTCAGGAGGACTGAGGTCAAATCTGGTCTCAGTCATTTAATAATTACCTAACTGTGTGACCTTGGCCAAGTCACTTAATCCTATTGCCTTATAAAAGCCAAAATAATGAATGAATAGATAAATAAACAAACAAATAAAAAAATAAATGAAACAGAACATATTGGTCTGGCTAAACTAGCCAGTGGACAAGTGGATTCCTTAAGGAAGCATAAGCATTTTGAAATACTAATCAGCAACAATGCTTTATTAGCCTTAAAACAGAAGTTATGGAGGTGGAAATAATTGGGCTGTCTAGTCCAGAAATATCTTGGGATACATACAAACTTAAACAGGTTCAGTGGATACAAATTTGTTTACATTAGCAGCAAGCAAAGGGAGAGGCTGTGGTAGTAGTGTTAGTAGAAAGGCAGAAAACACTCATTCCCACTGTCACAAAGATCCTTTTTTTCCCAAGCACAGTCAGCTGTTGGATTCTAGACATTTTATTCCATTATCAGGACATATAAGGAGAGGCACAATTCCAGAGTTCCCACTGAAGGTCTGTTTGATGATGCCAGTATCTCTCTTAGCAAATAGGGGTGAGGACTATGACTGTTAGACTAAGCTCTGCTCCATATTCACATATCTTCTTAGATAAACAATTGAATGAAATGATAGATTATACATTTTTGTTAAATTTATTACTAGTTGATTGCAAAACTAATATTATTAAGTAAATTAAAATGCAACTTTAAAGTCCAAAAGGAATGATATACACACACAGTGTCTGGGAGATAGTACAGATCGTGCAAATGCTTTTTGACTAATATCATGCAGAATTACTTGATGTCTGTGTTGTCCACTATTGGGCTGTATTTCACTATGGATCAGAGAAATTTTAGAATAGCTGCAGGGTCTTCAATGAATCAAACTCTACATGTATTCTCTTTATTAAAAGAGATTTTTATTATGATTCAAGAATTCTACTCTCAAAAATACGATGGAATAATTTGCTTTGAAAAATATAAGAAGTTCTGGAATATCTCAGGTTGACACAGAACATCTTGGGGAAATTTGAAGGACTTAGGATATAGACCCAAAGGTTTTGGATGCAGGATGTGACAATCATTTCAACCACTTTCTTGCTCCTGGCAAGACTTGTGGTGACTGTTGTTCCTGGAGAATAAAAAAAAAATTCTCCCCTCTTTTTTGTTTCTTGTTGCTAATTTTTTCTGTAAGACTTTTTTCCATCATTATTTTTTGAATAGTTTACAGTATATGAAGTCATCCTTTTAAGAAATGTAAATTTATTTCCAATTAGAAATGTTGTGTGACTTGTGACTGAAATTAATTATAGCTGGGGATGGCAATGGAGGATGTCAGGATACAGCTTGTTTTACACAAATCCAGAAGACAAGGATTTGAAATTTATTTTAAAATATAATAAGAGAACATAAAATGATTTTGTTCGACTTCATAACTTACTTAATCTTCTAATTATCAGAGATTAGCCATATAACTTGAGGCCATTCATACCTTTGTTATAGAGATATAAGGAATCAAGATCTATGAAGCAGGAAACAGACTCAGTAAGGGCTTCTGGACTTCTAAGGGAGAGCTGTGGACAAAGAGCACTCACTTAATACTGACTGAAGGGAAAAATGAGAAAAAAAAATTATCTTGTCCATCCAAAAAATGAAGGGGAAAGTTCGAAAGGTCAAAGAATTTTTACTTTCAGTTCCCCCAGAACAGTCAGTATTTCTAGAGATATGCTCTAGACAAATGATTTCCTGAGTTTCATGAAGAATTTTCTATTTAGAAATTGAATTAATCATTAATTTATTAGAGATCTTCCAATTGTATTAGTTGTGGATTACAATCATCAAATTCAGCCCTTCAAACCCCAGAATTTTGTCAGTTAAATTTGTGAGTATGCAAAATATTTCCAAACAAAAATTCAAACAGCTAAAAATTAAATGATAAAGAACATTTCCAGTCATAATATTACGTTTTTATTATCACTGTTATAGTGAAGGATAAGGTTACTTTTTCACTTGATTTCAAGAGTTGTGAATTACAGTAGGGTTAAAGCCAGAAATGTGAACAGCCAATTCAAACTTGAGAAACTGATTGTTAAATTTTCAATGCGGTTATTTATACCTCTTAAATCTGAAAATGTTACTAATAAATTTATTTATTCTATGAAAAAGTATTTAAAATAATTCCTATATTATCAATGAAATAATCAAATGGGCAAATTTAGTTAGCTTATCTGTATTTTGATCCCAGATAATTGTTGCTGACAGAATATTAAACAAACACTACATTAATAAAAGTTGCAGAATTATGTACAGTTTTATATTTGGAGAATTACTCTTTCTTTTTTAGAAAAGTTGAAGAGTATAAGTTAAATTATTAATATAATGGGAAGTTGTGAGTATTGTATTGATTAAAATCAGATACAAAAAGATAGTGTTGTGAATTGATTCAACTATTTTAGAAAACAATTCCCAATTATGCAACAACAATTTAAACTGTTCATATCCTCTCAAATATTCCATTGTTGGTTATACTGCAAAGAGAATTCTGACAGCAAAAAAATTTTTATACATAAATAAATTACAGTATTATTTATTATAACAAAAAAGCTGTAGACAAAGTACATCCTTTAGGATAGGTGAATAGCTAAACAAATTATTGTGCATGTATGCAATGAAATGTTATTAGTACAGAAGAAAGATAAATACAGAATTCAGAGAATTGTATATTCAGTACTACAGAGGGAAAAAAGGAAGCTATCAATGAACAATGTGGACAGTGATTTTAGGAATGTGATTAAAGTTAAGTTGAAACAAAGTCTATCAACAAAGTTGGTCAAGTCAGTCAGTGCCAAAGAACAGGGTCATTCATTTATTCATTCATCAATTAATTGGAGTGAATGGGGTGTTCAAGGATGTAGGGACTTATTCAAGGTTGCTCTTTTATATTTGGTATCCACATAGCACTCAGTTCTCACTTTGGTCTCCAAGAAGTTGCTGCATGCACAACATCCACAAAAGAGGAAAATGTATCAGCAAACATGCTAAGTCAGTTTAAGGGGAAAAAAGTAAAACAGTTCAAGGATTGCTAACAGACCTCAGACATGTGGGTGAGTTAGAGAGTTAGTATATGAAGACTTACCCTGGAAGAACATAAAGAACATATATATATATATTATATATGAGATTGTTATTCTGAGTTATTGTAATAAAAATGATAATTCCACCCAAAATAAATACTTATTCAGTGCTATGTGAATCAAACTACTAAAAACCTATTTTACAGAGCTAGAAGAAGTAGTAACAAAATTCATCTGGAGCAACAAAAGTTCAAGAATATCAAGGAAGGTGGTTTAGCTGTACTAGATCTATAACTATTTAAGTAATAGGGTAATGGACCAGCGACTTAGAATAAGTACCAAAAAAAAAAAAACCCCCAGTAGTAAATGATCATAGTGATCTATTGTTTGACATACCCAAATATATTAGCTTCTGGGATAAGAATGATTTGACAAAAATGGCTGTGAAAACTGGAAAACAGTTTTGCAAAAACTAGGCATAGACCCATATCTCACACCCTATAGAAAAATAAAGTCAAAATGGGTACAGGATTTAGACATAAAGGGTGATATCATAGACCAATTAACAAATAAAGAAATAATCTATCTGTCAGATCTATAGAAAGGGGAGAAATTTATGGTCAAACAAGAAATAGAGTATATTATAAATGATTTCAGATGAGAGCTTGAGCCTGATGATTTTGGGCAATTCTTTAGCACTGAAATCTAATTCACGCAGAGTCAGGAAACCACCAATTGATTTCACTGTTCCTCTGAAAATGAAGGACAAATACTAACATTCCTCTATCACTAACTAAATGATGATAACTGATATGATCTTTGTTAGGAACTGAGAATATAACAATAAAAATGAACCAAACTTTTCTTCTAATGTAAGGTCATAATAGGTACACAGATAAACAAAGAATAAGGGGAAAAATGAAGAAGAAAAAAGTCTGAGAAGCTGTTAGGGACAACTTCCTGTATCAAGAAAATCTAGGTTTAAGCCCTGAAGGACAATAATACTTCCAAGAAAAGCTGGAGTAGATATGAGGAAGAAGGCAATATAAGTTATGGGAATAGACCCTGGCAAATAGTAATAGATATTGAAATTGAATTGTCAATTTCAAGAAATGGCTAGTATGTCTGCTTTGGATGGAATTTTGAGATTACAAAGGAAAGTAACATAATATAAGGTTAGACAAGTATGTGAAATTCAGATAGTACATACACCTTTCATTTCTATTAAATGGAACATTTATGGGAAGGGAAAAAAAAACTCAAGTGGCCATTATTTCTGGGGTAGTGCTGTGTCTTGTGTTGAAACGATATAGAAAAAAATTTAAGAAACATTTTTAAATTTTAAGAAATCTTTTAAAAGAAACATCTGTAAAACATCTTTAAAACATTTAAAAAACTTAAAACTTTATAAATTAATAATGGAATCTAGGACAATAAAACAAATGAACAATTAATCATTTTCTGGAGAAGCTATTACATTCTAAGAAAAACAAACACAGCAAAGCTATTCTTCTAGGCCCATTTGAATTCCTTCATTGATAAAGAAAAGATGGAGGTGAAATGTTTTAGTTATTAATGGTAGTGGGAAAAAGTAGGACTAAAGTCATAGGATGCATATTGAAAAATCTAGATTCACTATTTTATATCAATATCACCTTGGAGAAGTCATATAACCCCTCTGGGCCTCAGGTTCCATACCTGTAAATGTTCTCTGAAGGTTACTCCTACAATCCTAAGTAATTTATCTTTATTTTTACAAGCATTTTGAACTATGCTTTTAAAAATTCATTTCCTGAGTACCAGGGGGGTGGAGCAAAGATAGTGACAGGAGAAGATCCTCTCTTAGGTGCTCTCTCTTTCTAATATTTCAAAACTCATAAAACAAGGACTCTAACTAAATTTTCAAGAGACAGAGCCCATAAAGGGATCCAGTGAGGCAGTTCTCCAACCCAAGGTAAACTGGAAAATAGTGGAAAGACTCCACTCCTCTGGGTTAGAGAGGCAACCACCAGAGAGAAGGAACTTCAGCCTTCCAGAGGCAGCCCTAGGGCACCTGGGATCCACTGGCTCATGGCAGCAAGGGCAGTTTCTTGACCTACACCCTGGGGAGCACCCGGCACAACTTGGAAGATCATTGGGGGTCCTCTGCCGGAGCAAGTGTGTGAAGCCCAGCCCTCAGGGCACTCAATAAACAGCATGGATGGGGCAGCCCAGATCCAGGAAATGGAAGCAGGTAGAGCCAGTAAGCAGCAGCCCCAAGGCAACAGAATCTTGAGTACTCAGCCTAGGTAGTGGGGTGGAGAGAGAGTTCAGAGATTTGTCCTCTGGGGATCTGACCACATTCAGATCCTGATCACAGTCTAGGACCCTCATAGAACAGCAGGGCCCCCCACCTCAATCCTGTGGCAGAGGGGTGTACTTGTGGTCATTCACAGACCAGGAGGGAAAACAGAGCCTCACACCTCAGATCCTTGTGGGGGATATGACCCAATAATACTCAAAAGCTCAGGAAGCACCCCTAAACCAGACACAGGTTGGGGAAATGAGTAAACAGTGAAAAAAGAGGAATACCATTGAGAGAAATACATTGTCTATGATCCCAAGAAAGATCAAAATACTGAATCTGAAGATGAGGGAGTACAAGCTCCTGCATCTAAAGACAGCAAGGAAAGCAGAAATTGGATTCAGGCTATGACAGAGCTCAAAAAAGATTTTGAAAATCAAGTGATGGAGATATAAAAAAAAAATTGGGGAAAGGAATGAGGGAGATGCAGGGAAAACATGAAAAAGAAGTCAGCAGCTTAGTCAGGGAGATCCAAAAAAAATGCTGAAGAAAATAACATGTTAAAAACCAGCTTAGATCAAATGGATAAAACAATTCAAAAAGTTACTGAGGAGAAGAATGCTTTAAAAAGAAGAATTAGCCAGATAGAAAAAGAATCAAGAAAGCTCTCTGTGAATAAAACAAATCCTTCAGATGTAGAATGGAACTTAGGGAAGCTGCTGACTTTATGAGAAATCAAGATACAATACCCGGCCTCACAGCCGGGTGATTGTTGGGTGTCTGATGCAGGATTTGGACCCAGGTACTCCTGGTTCCAGGGCTGGTGATCTGTCTGCTGCATCACCTGGCTGGCCCTACTATTATTATAATTATTATTTTATTTTATTTTATTTATTTATTTTTTGCTGGGCAATGGGGTTGGTATGACTTGCCCAGGGTCACACAGTTGGGTGATTGTTGGGTGTCTGGGGCCAGATTTGGACCCAGGTGTTCCTGGCTCCAGGGCCGGTGCTCCATCCACTGTGCCACCTGGCTGCCCTTATTATTATCATAATTATTTTATTATTTTAATTCTTTATTATTTTTTTAATTTTAATTTTAATTTTTTCTCTTAACTTTATTGCTTGTGTGGTTCTATATTTTTGGGGGTGGGGGTATTATGTTTACTCTTATACAAGAATATTTTAGTAATGTATAAAAAACATCATTTGTACAAAAATAAGAAAAAAATAAATTTCTTAAAATGATTAAAAATAAATAAATTAAAAGAATAAAAAAATCCCTTTCTCTTCAGAATCATATTAAAATGGTTACCATGTCTTGTCTTTTTCATTTTCATTTCTATGGTATCCTTTTCATCAATTCTCTTTTTCATGGTGCTACCCTAGGACAAGCTCTAACTGTCCCTTTCCTGGAATATAAAAATATATTCCTGATAGGTCTTTTTTCTTCATCTTATACCTCAAGCTACTTTTCTTAATAACGTCAGATTAAACTTTTTTGAATATAACATATTTTACATACAAAATTTTATACATAAGGAAACTATAAAATAAAGCTTTGAAGAAACTTTTAAGTATAAGGAAAGAGGAAAAAACTGGAATAACATATGGGGAACATGAAAACAAGAGAGGATTTTTGGGGGAAAGGTAAAACCTAGCTTTTTATAAAAGGGAAGATATTAATATATATGCATAGTTGTGTAAGAAAAGGAGAGAGACATTTATCAATGGACAAATTTCTCAAAAGAGTCAGTAAACTATGTGAGGAAAGACTAAAGTTAATTGGTATAGCATTTAGAAAGGAGAAAATTCACCTTTTTTTTAAGGGATTGGATAAATCAATTATATAATAGATAAAGATATAAAAGTATTTTGCAGTATTGGTTAGAGAAAATGAATTTGATCATGACAGTCAAGCCATGTGTGTATAGAGAAAAGAGATGCCATGGATGCTCCTAATCATATCATTATTGAATTAGTAAATAGGTACAAAATCTTGCAGAGGTATTGTAGTTGGACCCAAAAGTCATAGGGCTAAATGATATAGTGATGATACATTTTGGAAACTGAAGGATTTGTGAGAAGGGTGTGTAAAGAGCGTGGATTTACAGGAAATAATGTAATGAACTCTCTCCCACAGCAATCCTTAAAACAATTCTACAAATTTCTTCAGAAAGAATGTAATGAATATACATTTTTTAAAAAGATCACAATGACTCATCTGTACTATACAGGGATAAAGAAAGAGATGATTTGCAACTTGCACAAATTAAAAGAGTGCCTATATTGATAAGATAATTGACCCACTGAATGAATACTTGAAGCATAAATGAAGAATATTGTTTAAAAGAAAATCATTAGGGGGTGGCTAGGTGGTGTATTAGATAGAGCACCGGCCCTGAATTCAGGCGGTCTTGGGTTCAAATCCAATCTCAGACACTTAATAATTACCTAGCTGTGTGACCTTGGGCAAGGCTCTTAATCCCATTTGCCTTGCAAAAAAAAACAAAACAAAAAACTAAACCCTCCCCCAAAACAAAAACAAAAAAACAAAAAAGGAAATCATTAAAAAGAAAAATATCCTAGAACACTTTTCTTTAGAATTGTCATATAGCATGTATTATTCATCTTGTCACAAAAGTATAAAGCACCTAAGACAAAGAAAAGATAGCTTTGTTGCATAGTCTCTATAAGAATTTGTTTTTCTTTCCCATTCTAATGTGCTATTAATATTTTTCTCATGCATTATATGGGAGGGTGAAATGCTGCATAATGACAAAAAAGGAGGACCATTTATGACCAACACTGAACATTTATGAATAAGAAGAAATATGTAAAGAAGCTTCCAGATTGATATGCTGAATTTATCTCATAATACACCTTTTTTTGGTAAGAAAATGTTGTTATGAAGGTTCAGATTCATATATAATCCTTTTTTTGTTTTGCTGTGTATTTGTAAATAATATTATATGTATTTCTTCAGAACATATAAAATAAAGAAATCCCAGTTTTCAAGAAAACAAGATTTGTATAGCCAAATTTTAGAGGAATGGAAGAATTAGAGATTTGCTAGGTATAAAAATAGTAAGCAAAAGATCATTTAAGGAAATAAAAAGCACCAGTACATGAAGAAAGCAGAAAAGACTTTATGGAGGAGGCAGCAATTTAGATGACCATTCAAGGAAGCCAAAGTTTCTTAGAGAAGGACTGAGGAGAAAGAGAATTCCAAATTAGTGGAATAGTCAGAATAAAGCATATAGATGCAATATGAAATGGCAACTTCAGAGAACAACTAATACATCATTTTGACTGGTGTGTGAAAAAGTTTAATATTATTTAAGTCAGAGAAGCCAATTTCAACTCTAATTGCAGCTCTGTTTAAGTTGAAGATTGAGAGACTGAGGACTTTGAATTTTATACTAAAAGGAAAAGAAGTCACTGGAGTTTGTTTAAAAAACCAACATTAAAATGCTCCGATTTATGCTTTAAACAGAAATTTAGCAAATGGGTGGAAGGTGGATTTCAGAGAAGAAATAACAGTAATATATTTTGAGCAAATGAATGAAGAAAAAAATATTGATTGAATCAAATTGACATGTGTTTGTTTGTGTGTGTGTCCTACCTTGGTGTGACAGGACTACTCAATATGCTACAGTTGGAACATATAAAAAATTCTGATTTTTGCCAGCTTACATTGGAAGTTTTCATGTAGTTTTCTGAAGACTTCATTCTGATTAAACAATAAGGTTGGTTATCGTAATTATGGTATAAACACAGAATGTTTTGGTAGAAACAATCCTTCATGTTTAAAACAGATCATATGGGACTAACAAATGAAATGTATCATTTTACTACAGTCATTAGATTTGCTTCTAGTATCTGCCTGGTTCAGCAAAAATAACAAGTATAGATTCAAGGCATAAAAATACCTCAATGTTTCAACTACCTCTTTTGGTAGTTTGTCAGCATGATTGGAAAAAAAATGGAAATATAATGATTAAAGAGTAATTTGCTCAAAGAATAAACCCCAACCAATTATTTTCACTTAGAAATTTTTACAGACTTATCCAATTTACCATTAGCTTTCATTCACACAAAATCATAGTATCATAAGTGTAAGACTATAACAGAAGACTAGAAATAATCCAATTTTAGTCTTATATTTTTCAGAGGTCAAAAATGATACCCAAAGAAAATAAAGTAGTTAACAAAAAGTTACATCTTTGGGAAGTAGTGACTTAGGACTTGAGTTCAGGTCATCTAATTCCAAATTTGGCATCTTTTTTATTAGTTCATTATTGATCAAACACTGGGTTACCATCTATGTCCCAAGTTAGGATGATAGGTGATGCTTACATAGTAGGATGAGATGAGGTAGAAGAAATCATATTTTATTCCCAAAGAACCATAGGAATTGTTATTGTCAAATCAAAGAAGAAGGGAATACACAAAAATCCTAGATAAGGCTATTTCTAGAATTTAATGAGTATTACAGAAAGCACTTGTTACTCATCTAATCTCTCCACACTCATCTTCCCCTTATGAAATTGAACAATTCTAAGATGCTTAGGAGGATGAGTTTTATGTAGAGTGGTTAGTGGTCTTACACAAGTGAAATTTATGCCTATCAATGAAGTTGCTCATGCATAGATGTTTCTCACCTTGAAGATACCAGAATGTGCAAATATTGGCAGCCAGGAGAAATGGAGTAGATTAGAGCAAATAATCTTTAGAAGAATGTCTAGGACTATGTGTATATATGTCTGGATATGTATAAATATATATAGTTATCTTCTTCCTGAATTTCATAACAATGGCTGGAATACCATATGAAGTCCTGCATTCCCTTATGACACCCATATTTTCATAATTTAATAAATATCTTATCAACACCCACTCTGCATGATACTGCACTAATTGGTGTGAAGAAAAAGAAAGTGATGAAAATGAAAATCCTGACCTCAATAAACACCTAATCAAATAAAAAGGCAAAGTTCCAACATATAAATAAGAGGTGTATAATCCTTCTAACACAAAGAAGAATGTGTTGTTTCATACAAAAAATATAATGATTCAGAAAAATCAGGGTTTTATATGTATATTGTATATATATATGTGTATGTATGTATGTGTCTGTGGGAATATATTAGGTACAGAACAAGGTATTTGTATCATCAAGGTATCTGTTATGAATAAAAGTCAAGTCTTGCATATTAAAATATGTATTGCATCTTACAGAAGGCAGAATTATAGGTGTTAAAATAAATCTGGTTCCCAGTCAGAAGTAATGGACACTCATGACTTGTCAATGACTTCAATGACTGATAGAGTGATTTAAAAACAGTATCTCCTTAAAAAAGGAGGGATAGTTAAAAGACAGGAGGATGGATGAGATTGCATGAAGAGGTACACAAAGACCTATTGCAATATAGGAAGAAGGGAGGAGGTGAGAATCACCTGAATTTTAATCTCTTCAGATTTGGCTCAAAGAAGGGTTAACATACACTCAGTTAAGAAATAGATCTTGTCTTTCAAGTATTAAAAGGGGAAAGAGAGAGGGAGAAGACAAAGAAGAACTAATAGAAGGAAGGGAAGAAAGGGCAAAGGGAAAGAGGTAAGAAAGGAGAGAGAGATTGGATATAAGGGGACAAACACACTGAAGGAGGTGGTATTCAAGAGAAAAAGTACTTAGGGAATATGGATAAGGTGATCAAAGGGGGAAAAAACAAACAAAGGCAAGATAGCCTGGAGGTCAATAAAGAGTTAGCAATTAGGGGCAGCTAGGTTGTACAGAGGATAGAACACTGGCCAGGGTTCTCTGTCTCCTCAGGTCTGACAAATTCCCAAAATATTGTTGCCAAATTTGGGCTCCAAATTTGAGCAATTTAGAGCAATATTTCATATGACTATGGATTGTTTTGATTTCCTCATTTGAAATTACATGTAATCAGGAATCAGGAAAACCTGAGTTCAGATCTGCTCTTAGACACTTAGTAATGCCTAGCTGTGTGACCTTGGGCAAGTCAATTAACCATTGCCTTAAATAAATGCTTTTTAAAAAGGGTTAGTAATTATAACTTTGAGTATGATTGGGATGAACTCTCCCATAAAATGGAAGCAAATAGCGGAGTGGATTAAAACCAGAATCCTACAGTTTGCTGCTCAGTTGAAGCAGAAAGATGCATATGGAGTAAAGGTAATAGGTTGGGAGAGAATATATTTTGCTTTGGCTGATGTGAAAAAGACAGGGGTAACAATTCTAATCTCAGACAAAGCAACTGCAAAAATAAATATCATTAAAAGAGATAAGAAAGAAAACTATATCCTCCTAAAAACTACCATAGTCTATGAAGCAATTTCAATACTAAATTGGTATACACCAAGTGGTACAACAAGCAAATTCTTAGAGGAGAAGCTGAATGAGTCACGAGAAGACATACCCAGCAAAACTCTAATGGGTGAGTCCTTAACCTCCCTCTCTTAGATTTAGATAATTTAACCTTAAAATAATAAGAAGGAAGGTAAGGAGGTAAATAGAATCTTAGAAAAACCTAGACATGGACCTTTGGAGAAAATTGAATGGGGATAGAAAGGAATATACTTTTTGTTTTTGTTTTCCTATAATACATGGTACTTACAAAAAAAGTGACCATGTAATAGGGCATAAAAACCCCATAATCCAATATAGAAAGGCAAAAATAGTGAACACCTCATTCTTAAATCATAATAAAAAAATCAGGTGCAATAATAACAGATAAATAGACCTAAAACTAATTGGAAATTAAATAACCCCATGTTAAAGAATGAGTGAATCAAACAACAAATTATAGAAAAAATTAATAATTTCATCCTAGATAATGAAAATAAGAAGACAACATACCGAAACTTATGGGATACAGCCAAGACACTTATTAGGAGACAAATCATTTTTTAAAGATGTATTTATTTATTTTGAATTAATTAAAGGTAATAGACTTTAGGCTTTGTTCAAGTTCCACAATTCTTTCTCTGGAGACAGATGGTATTCCCCATCTCAGATATCCCAAAATTGTGCCTGATTGTTGAACTGATGGAATGAGCAAGTCCATTAAGGTTGATCATCACCTGCATTTTGCTGTTAGGGTGTAGAGTTCTTCTGGTTCTGTTCATTTTGCTCAGCATCAGTTCATGCAAATCCTTTCAGACTTTCCAAAATTCCCATCCCTCCTGGTTTCTAATAGAAAAATAGTGTTCTGTCTGATATATAAATATATATATATATATATATATATTATATATATATATATTATATATATATATATATCACACAGTTGATTAAGCCATTTCCCAATTGATGGAAATTCACTCAATTTCCTGATTCTTTGCCATCACAAACAACAGGGCTGCTATGAATATTTTTGTACATATGCTTTTTCATGATTTCTTCAGGGTATAGACTTCAGGGTATATATATATATATATATATATATATATATATATATATATATATATATATATATATATAGGTATTGCTGGATCAAAGGGCATGCACATTTTTGTTGTTCTTTGGGTATAATTCCAAATTGCTCTCCAGAAAAGCTGGATAAGTTCACAGCTCCACCTACAATGTATTACTGTCCCAGATTTCCCACATCCCTTCCAACACTGATGATTGTCCTTTCTGGTCATATTGGCCACTCTGAGAGGTGTGAGGTGGTACCTCAGATATGCTTTAATTTGCATTTCTCTATTAAGTAGTGATTTAGAGCAATTTTTCATGACTATATATCCCTTTGATTTCCTCATCTGTAAATTGCCTTTGCGTATCCTTTGACCATTTGTTAATTGGGGAATGGTTTGTTTTCTTAAAAATTTGACTCAGTTCTCTGTATATTTTAGAAATGAGTTCTTTGGCAGAAATACTAGTTGTAAAAATTGTTTCCCAATTTACTACATTTCTTTTTCTCTTGGTTACAGTGGTTTTGTCTGTGCAAAACCTTTTGAATTTAATGTAATAACAATTATCTAGCATCACTCACAATAGCTCTGGTGTGAGTCTGGACATGAATTTCCAAGAGTCAGGTTGGATAGACAAACATATCCAAACATAAAAGGTTGGGAAGTGAAAATCTACCAACTTTATTTTTGGAAACTCAGACTTTTTATAGCAAAAATTTATCTCAGGAATTACCAGTTAAAAGAGACCCAGTTTTACAATTTCCTGGGTCAATTTACAATATTTGTTCTTAGAAATCTGCAT